>NC_136513.1:70888322-71025822 GCF_053919585.1 Euprymna scolopes | reverse complement strand
AGACCTTCCTTATTTGTCAAATATTTAATTTGTATTTACGAGTTTACAGACTTTTTTGTACATGCATTTAAATTTGTCGTACACTTTTGAAAATTCAGTATGTTATTGCTATATCTCTTATGAGATGACTGGCCAATTTTTATGATTTCAGGTTCAAATTAACAGCTACAGCAGGAACTGAAATACACCCCACTAAAGCCTGTTTGTCACAGTTGGTTGATTTCAAAAATGCAATCTGAACAATATGCAATAAAATTCTGTTTTAAACTTGAAAAAATGGAATGCTTCAATGGAAAAAAATGGAATGCTTCAGACTGCTTTTGGGCGATCTTGTACGCATCGAGTTTTTTAGTGGCATAAGAGATTCGAGGAAGGCCAAAAAAGAATTTCATGGATAAGTACCGTCGTGTGTCTATAGAGACAGTAAGTGCATAGTTTGATGTCAGTTTGGAAACTATACACGCAATTATTCGCGAGGAATTGAAGATGCGGAAGATTTGCGCAAAGTTTGTTCCAAGGGTGCACAGAGAAGAATCATGACAGCAGAAAAATGGTCAAACTTATCAATTCAGATCTCGTAATTCTTGATGTTCTAATGATCTGCGATGAAAGCTGGATCTACTGCTATGACTCAGAGACCAAGAGACAGAGTTCTCAGTGGAAGCATACTGGCTCTTCCAGACCCAAGAAGGCCAAGCAAATACATCCAGAAGCTTATGATAATCCCTTTTTTTACAGCACGGGCATGATCTCCATGCACTGGGTTCCCACTGGACACACAGTCAACAAGGAATACTATGTTGAGGTTTTTAGGGAGTTCAACAAAAGATTCTACCGGAAGAGGACAGAACACTTCAAATCGGGTCAGTAGCATTTCTATCAGTTCAATGTACCAGTCCATAACTCCGTCCTTGTCACAAACTATTTAACCAAGACAGGCATCAAGACCACACTCTCTCTATAGTCCAGATCTTGCTCCCTGTGACTTTTGGTTATTCCCTAAACTCAAGGAAAACGTTAGAGACTGTCGTTATGAGACAAGTGAAGAGATGAACGAGGCTGTGAGAAGGATCACTGACACGCTCACACGAGAGAACTTCCATAGGGCCTTCCAGAACTTGTTGGAACGATATAACAAGCGAATTACAGCCGGAGGAGAGTACTCCAAAGTCGACTAGAGTTTAATGGGTGTACTATCAATAAAAGTGCCCATATGAAAATATTCTGGAAACTTAATGACGACACCTCGTGTTTGCTTCAAAACTTTATTCTAAATTACTTAAGCTGCAATCATACCCAAAGGTATAAATTGCATATTTACATAGTTAACCTACTCGCTCGCTACCGTAGAGCTCCAATCTGTTACGCGTTTACAGAATGACTTTCTTCAACAAACATCTCCACCATCACCAACTCTTCTACATATTCATTATAGACAAAAATATAATCATCTGAAAAGAACAATTAAGTCGATCCATATAAAATAAACTCTTTTATAAGCCGCAGAAAACAAACTTGGAATAATGACCAAAATATAGGGCAAGTGAGGAGTGACCATAGTTTGATTACTTATTAAAGGAATTTCATTAACGCCGTCTTTACATTATCTTTAATATATTAGGTTTGTACAAAAATAATGTCGTTTTTGGACGTTCAACTTTCAATGATCATAACTCCTTTCATAATAAACTTTATTAATCGAAATAAGAACCATTAGAATCGACACATTTTTGTCAACGAGAAACATGTTTATTTATCTCATTAGCATAAAAATCTGGAGTTCGTGAAGGGATGATGTCATCGAAGGCAGATTCGGCATCATCTCGTCTTTTGAAGCGTTTTCGCGCAGGAAGTTGTCGAGATGCTTGAAAAAGTAATAATCGGTGGGCGAGAGGTCCGGTGAATATGGCGGATGAAGCAGAATCTTGTAACCCAATTCGTTCAGCTTCTGCAGGGTCAGTTGAGCAACATGCGGATGAGTGGTGTCATCGAGGAGAATTGGTTCTCTTTCATATTGACCAATGTCGCGCACATACGTTGGAGCTTCTGGTGCATTTCGTCAATTTGTCGGCAGCACATCTCAGCCGTAATCGTTTCGTCCGGATTCAAGAAGCTGTGATGGATGATACCGGTCGCAGACCACCAAACAGTAACCATAACCTTTTTTGGTGCAATTTCGGATTCGGGAATTATTGTGGACCTTCTTCAGCATCCAACCATTGCGCCGAACGTCGCCGGTTGTCGTAGAGGATCCACTTCTCATCACACGTCACAATCCGTGTGTTGCGCAGAAGAAGTGTAGAAAATACCTCAAAAGGACGATTTTTTTTTTATTATTGTTCAATTCATGCGGCACCCATGTATCCAACGTTTTTTATATCCCTATTTGTTTTGAATGGCGAACGACTGTTAAGTAGTCAACCTCGAGTTCAACAACTTCTCGTGTGGTTTTGCGAGGATCGGCTTGAATTAAGGCGGCGACCGTCTTTATCTTTGAGGCTCTCGTCACTATTGCGAAATTTCTTGAACCTCCGTTATGCTACAGATTCATTAGTGATTCCTCGACCAAACGCATCATTGATATCACGAGCTATCTCGGCAGCTTTTCGGCCTAGTTTGAACTGGAACAAGAAAATCGTGCAGATTTGAATTTTGTCCATGCTGTCAAAAAGCCTGCAAAAAAATGAATGGAGAGATTAAGAACGGTAACGAATAACACAACTCGATAGAGCGAAAACCGCGCTTCAAAATGATATATAACATGGCTATATATATATATATATATATATATATATATATATATATATATATATATATATATATATATATATGTGTGTGTGTGTGTGTGTGTGTATATATCAATGAATTAATTCAGAAATCATATATAAAAGTAACATTTGTGAGAAAACGATATTGTTTTTGTACCAACCTAATACATGGAATTAATTCTCAAGTATATTTGTATGCACTGTGAAAAATAAAGGAAATGCTCGATCACGAGACATCTTTTACATTATTGGCCAGTTACAACCTCACAGTCTCTACTTTAATTATTATTCAGAAATATTTAAAACGAACTTTATTAAAACGTCATGTTTGTATTTAATTTTTTTATTCGGTTTTCATTTTCTTCACACAGCAAACAATGGAGAAACATTTCTGTAAAATAAAATATGCAAGAGACAAACTCAAAATACAAACTGTAACAACAAAGGCCCAAACATCAAGCATGAAAAACTCATAAAGTGGAACATCTTGAAGTTCCGAGCGCAAATGATCACCACCATATTTAATAATTTCATTTACAGCACTCGCCGCTCTTTGTGACGGCAGTTCGTCACGTGATCGAAAAATCTCGCTTGCTCTGGCGATGTTTGCTTTGTAAACTGGGTTCTCAATAACTTCTTTGATGTTTTTTACGAAATCATTGACAGTGAAATTTTTTATGTCCATCGAAATACCGTATCGCTTTTCGCGTATGCGTCTGCCGTTAAATAGCTGATCAGCAATAATCGGAAAACAAATTAGAGGAATAGCATTGTAGAGACTTTCATACTGACCACTGTTGCCACAGTGAGAGATAAACAGTTTCGTATTTGGCTGACCCAAAAGGTCATTCTGTGGCAGCCATTTTCTTATCAGAATATTTTGATGAGAAGTGGAAAAATTTGAATGTTTCCAAACGACGTCGTATTTAATCTTACTAAACGCGTCCGCCATTTTATTTAAGCTCATGTCCCAATTGACAACCGTCCCTGGGGATACAACAATGATTCCATTTTTGGAAGCTTTAACGAAATCCTTAATTTCTCCATGAAGAGGTTCTGCCGGTCGAACAGCTAATCCACCAATGTATTTCACATTCGGAAGCGCTGGTAACGGAACATGAAGAAAATGGTCAGAATCAACAATATACATTTCAGCTTGCCGCATAAGATCGTCAAACGAAATATCGGGTCGTTCAGGTGCATAATCTTTAACTTTTCTGCCCGGCGAACCGACTGCTGGGTTGATATATTCTTGTAAATGGGCCCAGGTGTTCCGGAGTTTCATCGAAAAAGTCGTTACCTTTGCTCGGATGATGGAGAAATGTGGAAGAATTGACATCGCCCAAGGTGTACGATGAATGTTGATTTGATTGTGTAGACCAACGAGAATGAACGGTATTTTCAATCTGTAAGCGAAGATTACAAAAAAGTTGCTGACAAAATTAGCATCAATAATCGCCAATGAAGCGTTGAACGCTTTCAGTTTCAAGAATAGATTCTCGTTTAAAAGATAACGTTCGTGAAGCGCATGTAGCGTTTTAAAGGATTCTTTAATTGAATGCTTCTCAGGTTCTTCTAAGAGTTGTACAATGTTGTCATTGAATATTGTAAACTCCGGATAATCATTAATGGTGACAAGGTTGATCACTTTTTTGGGAGGAACAAACTTACCGCTATATTTCTCGCTTATTGTGATGAAGCTCGTATGACCATAAGGAATCAATTGCTCGGCGATTCTTACCATCGGATTTATGTGACCATAGTATGGTAACGTTAAGAACAGAACATTATCCGCGATAACCAGTCGAAAGGATAGAATACTGCCAATTATGATGTGTAATACATGTTCCAATTTCATCGTGGCGCGATCAAGATTATTCTCTATGAAATAATAAATTTAGGTCAGCCTGAAAAAAAAGTAAAAATTATTTTACTATCTACATCACATGCAAAGAAATCGTAGAGGAACGATACACACGTCTATATATATTATTTTATTCAATTTGGGAAAACAAAATTACCATTGATCACTACAATAGATCTACTGTTTTATTCTAAAAAAGATTTCATCTGGCAACCATAACCTCAGTTATCAATGCAATTTTATTTTAATCATGCAGCACAATCACGTTGACACACCAGTTTCCGTTAGATAACCGGTGTTAAGCGAGGTAGAACCTGACCAATACTGAAATCGGTGAACATTTAGTTGTATCAGGTACTGTATGTGCTCGGAGCCTGACAGGGATGGACGCTGCCAGTCTATTCTTGCCCAAGACACGCTGCATAAAATAATGCAGCGCCCCCACGATACTGGAGGGTAGAGGGACACGTCTATTTATTTTAATTAAAGGACCCTCCTCGAAAACAACCTGACACGGAAACCAAAACTTTGCCAGCTGATGTGAGCGTTTTTGCTTGTTTGGACCGCTTAACCTGCTGCTGTCAACACAGCTATCTTTCGATTTCACACCGAAATGAAGTGGTGGATGTATGTTTCATCCTTTGTTTAATCTTTTGTTGCAAAAAAATAGTTTTTGTTGCAAAAAATAGGTTTTGTTGCAAGAAATAGTTTTTGTTGCAAAAAAAAAACAACTTTTTCTTGCAAAAAAAAGCTTGTCGCAAAAAATACTTTTTGCTGCAAAAAAATACTTTTTGTTGCTTAAAGCTACTTTTTGTTGCAAAAAATACTTTTTGTTGCAAAAAAATACTTTTTCTTACAAAAAATAGCTTGTCGCAAAACTACTTTTTGCTGCAAAAACTACTTTTTGTTGCTTAAAACTACTTTTTGTTGCAAAAAATACTTTTTGTTGCAAAAAAATACTTTTTCTTACAAAAAATAGCTTGTCACAAAAATACATTTTGCTGCAAAAACTACTTTTTTTGCTTAAAACTACTTTTTGTTGCAAAAAATACTTTTTGTTGCAAAAAAATACTTTTTCTTACAAAAAATAGCTTGTCGCAAAACTACTTTTTGCTGCAAAAACTACTTTTTGTTGCTTAAAACTACTTTTTGTTGCAAAAAATACTTTTTGTTGCAAAAAAATACTTTTTCTTACAAAAAATAGCTTGTCGCAAAAATACTTTTTGCTGCAAAAACTACTTTTTGTTGCTTAAAACTACTTTTTGTTGAAAAAAATACTTTTTCTTGCAAAAAATACTTTTTGCTGCTTAAAGCTACTTTTTGTTGCAACAATACTTTTTGTTGCAACAATACTTTTTGTTGCAAAAACTAATTTTTGTTGCAAAAAATATTTTTGTTGCAAAAATACTTTTTGTTACATTTAAAAAGTAGCAAATAATCGTAAATGCGTTGTTATTTTTGACTAACTATTAGCAAATGCGGTATCCACTTTGAACACATCTTTCTCATCGATAAATATCCATGGATAATGGGGAACACACTTTGTTCTTATTTTCTCAGCTACTCTGCTATTTCACGCAACTGTCATTTACGATCGGCCAAAAAAGAATTTGTGAACTTTAAAATGTTTTCCAAAACAATTGCGGAGTTTGAGAGATCTTAACGTTCAGCATCTTTTGAGCCTGTACGATCGCGTTTAAATATTTCGAAATAGCAGCGTCATACCTACACATCAAACCATTGCTTTGCTTAAACAGTGTTTTTTCTTTTGCATTGTATTTCCTCTGATGATATGAGCCATTGTTGAAAATCCATGGATTAAGGAAATTAATATAACCCCTTCTATAAATTCCTTTTGTCAAGCAATAAATTCTTAAATCGAATATATGTCTCTATATGTTGTTTTTTCAGAATTTAAAATTTAACCACGAAACATATATATATATATATATATATATATATATATATATATATATATATATATATATATATATATATTGAACACAACAAAGTGATTCTTTTTTTCAATTTTTCTGGATATCTTTTCCATTCGTCGAGCGAGCTTTTTTTTTTAAATTTCAGCTGCCATGTCGTATAAAATTGAGGCCAAAAGTTGATGTTCACCATATTTTACTCAAGAGCTTTCTATCAGTTGGTCCGATTATCAAATTGAAATTAAAAATAAAAATAATTCGTCTCTAACCATTCTGCACTTACCTTTATAATCAATTAAAAAAGAATAAATAAACACACCAAGCCTCAAAAGAAAAGAAAAAGAAAACGAGAAAGAAAACGAAAATGAAAACGACAACAACAACAATCGCTCCTGATGATAATCGGACACACCGATAGAAAGCGCTTGAGTAGAATATGGCTGAACAACAACTTTTAGGCGACATTATATACAAATACCAGCTGAAATAAAAAAGACCGTCATGCGAATGGAAAAGATACCCAGAAAAATCAGAAAAAAGAATAACTCTGTCGTGTTCAATCAGATGTGCTTGAATAATGACTTGCTGCTAATATATATATATATATATATATATATATATATATATATATATATATATATATAGTAATTAATAAAATATATATGGCAATTAAGCTTAATCGCCATATATATTTTATAAATTACTAATTAGCTCTACTTATTTTTGAAGTAAATACTTAAAGTTTACGCATAAATCTATACTTTCGTGTATTAGTTTTATGTGAGTAAATGAAGTAGTTATATATATATATATATATATATATATATATATATATAATTTTTTCAATAAGCGAATGTTTATTGCCATACAATCATTCCTGCCCTCCCCTAATACATATTTTTTTTTTTTATTATACCAAGTATACAAAATTACAAATATTTTATATTATTTCTTGTTGCGCACTCCATCAGCACCAAAGAAATAAGTTTAAAAACAATATGAACGAGTCATTTGTATTGCCATGAAACTAATTAACCAATCATTATAAATTTCGAACAATACTGGTAGGCGTAACGGTGAGTAAAGTGAACTATATTAAATTTAGTTTTATGCAAAGCGGGTAAAAACGTGAAAGTCTTTTATGAAAATTCACATACCTCCAATTTTTATGAAATTTTACCGATAATTATTAGATATTAATTAATAAATATTCCCCAAATTTTTATTTCTTTGGAGTATTTTAGAAAGTTTTAGATGATATACTACGGATACTGATTGAAAATTAAAATATTTTAGATTTACATCAGATTTGATCAAGTCTTAAAATTTCTTAAGCTTTAAATTTTTGGCATTTTCTAAAATAAAAACCATTTAATGCATTTTGATCAAAATTAGAATCTAAATTTTATTATTTAGAAAGAAGATATCACACACACACACACACACACACACACACACACACACACACACACACACACACACACACACACACACACACACACACACACGGTGTTTATTTAAAAAAAAAAATTGAAGCCTTGGATTTTTATAAAACTTTCTGAAAAGTTGTAACTAACTTATTTCTATATAATTTTGTTTGTCTATACTTCGCGATAAGTCTTGGGTGTGCCCCAGGGGCTCTTTTAGGGCTAATAAAAACACTCCATTTTTGGGACTATTTTACCATATTTGTCCAAAATCTTCTGTGCATGTCTATTTAGCAGTTTTACATGGTGATGAATGGTTGGTTGGTTGTTTTTGTTTTACGGCATATCAACACTTTTTCAGGTTATTTAATGCCGAATCCAAAGATTTTGAAGAATTTTTGTTTTAATAGAATATATTTGTTGTTTTCACGTCAGTTTCTATTTAACCCATAGTTGGGACCCTAACAGATATTACCACTCCGGGTCAGAGTGGACCTGGGAGCAATAGTAATTAAAGGGTGGCTCCGCACTCCCCAAAGGCCACAATCTGGGGTCTCACCACTATGATATAGTTTAAGGTCATATCCAGGACCCCCCATTGAGGGACTTTTACCCTCCGCAGGGGGGCAGTCGGCGTATTCTAATGCCTCACCGACAGGGCCTGCATAGTGATGCACTCAAATTTAAATATTTTAATCCCAAAACTGCACCGTTTGTTCATTTTCACCAGGATTTGACGTCCCTTGGGGAAATGCTGAACTTAGTCATTTTTTATGCTTCGTTCGCTGTGCATGCTTCCCTTGATATTTCAACTTTTTTAAAAATATAAATCCTTTAATTTACGATGCTCAATGGAACTACAAAGCATACACAAATAACTGACACAAGTCTATATTCCAAATTTCAGGATGTTGACCTTCTTACCGTTTATTTCTTTGAGTATATTGAAATATTGAATTCTTTACAGCAGCTGTTTCGTAGCACAGAATCATTCATGTAATTATTATATCAATTTTTGAATTTATTCCGCCCTTAAATCATTAGAAGAAAAGGAGCTCGTCAACTTTATAAGAAAATAAAGGAATATGAGATTGATTTAAAAATCCGAAAATCGGAAGAGAAATTGCAAGAATTGAACATTTAAACATACTCAAAGAAATAAACGGTAAAATAGTCAACATCTTGAAATTTGGAATATAGATTTTTCATCCCCCCTCTCTCTCTCTCTCTCTCTCTCTATATATATATATATATATATGCACACACATATATATATATAGTTTTGCTTTATGCAAATTAAGTATCAAGCGAAAACATTTATGACAGTGCTGAACACAAAAATGGGGGACCGTTATATAGTAGTCATCCACAAAGGGACTGTTTCACTGCGTCACAACTTTTCAGTGCGGCTAGACTAGCACCTATTCCGAGTTAAAAATGGAAATTACACCTATCTAGGTGATAATCAACTGTTCTACCTAGATTGAATTCGGCGCCCTCAACAACTAAGTTATTCAGAAATCCACACAGATGATTTGTTTATAGTGGTTAAGGCTTTGTGTAGAACCAACCACACTTGTTGCTATTACTTCTAATCCCTATCGGTGCAGATGACTGCCACAAGACAAAGTATTGCGGTACAACGCAGGGTTTTACACCAGAGTTACCTTCTCCTAAGATGCATGTCTTAACTAAGAGTAGAGGTGTATCTCTCTTAGTTAATTAATTCACCTCCAGATACCAACCTGGAAATTTCTTACGACTGGACATGGTACATACAGCGCCTAGCCTTCCCAAATGGTCACCAATCTGGTACTGACCAGGTTCGTCGTTGCTTGACTTCAATGATCTGGCGAGAACCGATGTATCACTGTGATTATATCGTATATATATATATATATATATATATATATATATATATATATATATATATATATATATATATATATATATATATATAAGTAGGTTGTAGTTTGCTTGAAGCATTGTTGAAGAAAATTATAAGGTAAAATTAAAAGCCAAGAACAATGCGAGATTTTTTTTTTTATATAGAGTAAAATTAAATGCAAACAAAAGAAATAAAGTTCTTTTTTTTTGTTGTTTGTTTTTTCTTTTTTACACAAATTTTAACTCTAAACAACAGTAATTTTTTTTTCTGTTGTATTCATGTTTATATCACCATTGAATACAACAGAAAAAAAAAATTACTGTTGTTTAGAGTTAAAATTTGTGTAAAAAAGAAAAAACAAACAACAAAAAAAAAGAACTTTATTTCTTTTGTTTGCATTTAATTTTACTCTATATATAAAAAAAAAAATCTCGCATTGTTCTTGGCTTTTAATTTTACCTTATAATATATATATATATATATATATATATATATATATATATATATATATATATACAATCAAGCTAAATGTGTGTGTACACGAATAGGCTCCAAAATCATTTACTATTATACTAAACTGACCACATAAATGATAGAAGAAGTATCAAGGAGCAAAAATGATTATGTTACATTTTGAAAAGTGGTGGTTTCTTAAAATTGTGGGGTCGTCGTACGCGCCCGATCCTCAAAGAATGGAAATAAAAAAAACAAAAACAAAAACAAAATATTTTACAAGGGTTTTTGACATAGATACGCATAAGAATACTTTGATAAGTATGTTTCAGCTTGAACAGCGATGGTAAAATAAAATTGTGGGTTCTACGTTCGCGCCTGGCCTCCATAGAATGGAAATATGCCACAAACTTTAACACTTTTGATATCTGTCCACGTAAGTATGCATTCATAATTATCTTTCAGTTTGAAGAAATATGGTATAATAAAACAATGAGGTCTATCTGGCTTTTATAGGATGGTTTTTTATTTATTTTTACTAAAAACTATTTTAAGAAAAAAACTAAAAGCCATTTTTCGAATGGATTCTTATGCGTACCATTTTATGGTCAGAGATAATTCCTTCAATCATCTTTACAGAAGTCAAACTCTCTTCCATCAGTTTGCAGTTGGTAGGTTTGCAAAATTTGAAGCAGAAAGACTTTTATATATCAAAACTCATTGAAACAAGAATAGTTTCCTGCATCTCAAAGTATGAAAAAGAATTTTACAAACTATCTTACAAATATACCAGGTAAACCAAGTGCAAAGGAGATTCAAACAATTGCACTTAAAGGGACGGTTAGAATCTTAAAAAGATCTCTCGGTTGGAGTGTCTAAAATAGCAGGTGTATGTTTGGCATCTGGTAGGATGCCCCATCCCTGGCTTAAACAAAATGATAAGAAAAATGAAAAAATAGTCAGACATGCATATTACCTTCTAGCTTAACAGGTAGTTTACGATATACGCATGAAAGAACCCAAGATGCAATGACTTATTTAAAAAAACAAATGCGAGTTGGGAATAATTTCCTCTTTGACCAATTTGGTACCCCAAAATGGGGAGCGGCATATATATTGTTAAAATATAGTTATCAACTGACAGTTATGACGTCCACGGTTCATCAGATTGGCTGAATATAGCGAGATTCGAAATCGTAACCCCGTGGTAAGTAGCGCAAACCTCCATCGCTAGGCTATCTCGTACAGCTGGTTAATGTATCGCGTTTTTATGTAGATGTTATTTGTTTTGGTTTTGCGATGCTTTTTGAATGAATTCAATTATTTATCTGAAAATGCATTTTTACCAAAATGCTAGTTGAGAATAATTATTAGTAGCAGTGGATAATTATATTTTAAAAGTAATACATATGCTGCTCCCCGTTTGGGGATACCAAATTGGTCAAAGGGAAAATTATTCCCGACTCGTATTTAGGTAAAAATGCACCAGACGACGAAACACGTGCCAGTCGATAATTATATTTTAACAATATATATATATATATATATATATATATATATATATATATATATATATATATATATTGTTAAAATATAATTATCCATTTAATTTAGAATTAAATTCTGTAAAATAAAAAACATTACAACACATTTATTAGTCAACAAAAAATACAAAAATTTAAGTTTTTTCCTTAATCCATGCATTTTCAATAAATATTTTTAGCAAAATAATGTTTATAAGCCTCATAAATTTTGCTATTTTGCACATGAATCGTAAGCAAAAAAGCTTGTATGAAAAGTCTAAAAGAAGCCAAGATTAAAAAAGGATATTCTATGGTGTAGTTATGTTCAATGAAGAAAAACACACAATCGTAAGATCTAAGGGCATGAAGAAAAGTATAATCCAATCAAATGAAGAGTTCAATTGTTCAGTTGTAAGCATATGTAGTAATCAATAAGACGCGATGAAGTAGAATCCATGACAAATTGTCAAATTTCCACATAAAGAGAATTTAATAATTGTATCAAGAATCTTTAACTTTTTTAAAAATTTCAACCTTTCCACTGATGGTGACCCTAATAAGAAGATGATCAACTTTTAAATATTTCAATTAATCTCAATTCCGAATCTTACAGGCATTACCATAGACCTGAGTTGACACACTTTAGTTTTCACAAATAATCTTAGATACAACTTTTCAATAACTTTTTTATCTCGTATATATATATATATATATATATATATATATATATATATACATATATATATATATATATATATATATATATATATATATATATATAGTAATTTATAAAATATATATGGCGATTAAGCTACACTGAATATTCTGCGTTTCATCCAACTATAGGATTCGTCAGGCTTATGCGCGAATTCTGTGGTTGCTTCTTGTTTTTTATATGTTGATGATTTCTAGTTAGCCAATCAGCTTTCTAGTATCCACCGCGCCCCTTCCTATCAGCCAATGGGCATGCATTTTATCAAACAAAGGATCTGTTTTAGAACTAGGTTAGTGGTTTTAGGTAGACGTTCTTTTTTTTTATAAATCCTCAACATATATAAAAACAAGAAGCAACCACAGAATTTGCGCATAAGTCTGACGAATCCTATAGTTGGATGAAACGCAGAATATTCAGTGTAGCTTAATCGCCATATATATTTTATAAATTACTAACTAGCTCTACCTACGTATTGAGCACTTTTGAAGTAAATACTTAAAGTTTACGCATAAATCTATACTTTCGGATATTAAATTTATGTGAATAAATGAAGTAGTTATATATATATATTGTTTTTTTACATGTTTTCTCTCTCTCTCTCTCTCTCTCTCTATATATATATATATGTATATATATATATATATATATATATATATAGACAAAAAAACGTCCGTCTGTCTGTCTGTTGTTGTGTCAGACTATTTCTTAATATTAAAACAAAGTAAGGAGTGTACCTAAAGTGTCAGTTTATTCACATGTACAATTTCTTTATGAACATAATGACAGCAAGTCTACGACTCTTGCGGACCACTCTCTTTTTCTCTCTCTCTCTCTCTCTCACACACACACGTACCTCTCTATTTTTCTGCCTATCTTTTTATCTCTGTCGTTGATTATTTCATTACACACACACATACACACGCAAATACACACATAGATTGAGAGATATTTTGAGCATTTTAGAAGACTTTTAGGAGGCATACTATGGGCAATATTTTACATTTGAAAATTCAAATATTTCAGATTTACATTTAATAATATTTACTTTCCCATTTTCTACTAAAACAATATAAGCTAAAGGTTTAGATTATGTAAAAAAATCATGTAAGCGAATTTTATCAAAATTAAAATTAGAATTTTAGACAAAAGGTGGATGACTATATATATATATATATATATATATATATATATATATATATATATATATATATATCCTTTCAATATTTTATATTTAAAAGCCAAATCAGTAATGAATTAATACTGATTGCGTTTTTAAATATAATCGTAGTTGTTTGAAGAGGTCTCTAGTTACTAAATACTAGAATACCGAAACATGCTCATGACTGTGTAGCAACACATTACTGCTTATATAAAAACAGATTGAAAGTATACCTTGCTCAAGTAAGCATTCTTGTATTAACCAAATTATAGTTCACTGGTTACGTTACCTCTGGAAAATAGCAACCTCAAACTATATATATATATATATATATATATATATATATATATATATATATATACATATACTAGCATTTCAGTTCGGCATTGCCAGGGTGTTTTGAGGTTCATGTTGAGGAAAAAAAATGGGTCAATTTTTTAAACTTTTACCCCTAATTATAACCCCTTAACATTTATTGTTTTGGGTTCAAATCAAGTTATTAAGTTAGATCCATGTCCAAGGAACCTATATCTCAAATTTCAAGTGTTTAGACCCAAATTGTTGGAGGAGTTTGGTAGAGTTCTCAACAGGCAAATCGTTGAACTTTGACCCCTTAACAGCAAAATTTCTGGCCGAAAACAGATCACATCGATTTTCTCAAATCTCAGTACCCTGTATATCAAATTTCGAGTCTGTAGACTTAAACTTGACAAAGTTATTGCGTAGAGAAATGTACACACACACAGGCACACAGACACGTTAACTTTTATAGCATGGGTATCCGGTGTTGCCCGGCAATTTGGAGGTGTATGTTGAGCAAAAAAAAAAAAAAAAGCGGTCAATTTTTAAAAACTTTTACCCCTATTATGACCACGCTTTGGGTAGGATTGAAACCGCTATCTTCAGACAATGTCCATCTGGAACCGTAGAGATTCCAGATGGACATTGTCTGAAGATAGCGGTTTCAATCCTACCCAAAGCGTGCCAGAGATTTACTTGGCCAAAACGTGGTTAGACGACAACAACTACGGATGGCAGTGATTGCTGAGAATGCAGTTAGGAGATTCGAAGTTCCTATCCGTCGCGGTTACCACCTGACGAAGGCCAGAGGAATAGTTGGCCGAAACGTTGTGAAAAACAACAACCAATAAAGATGAGAATAATAATACGAAATAAAAATAAATTAATTGACATGTTGTTAATATTGACAACTTGTCGTAAGAGTGTATTCACTTTTGTTTCCAGCGATTTAGCTTTTAATGGTTTTATTTTGAGTTATTTTGAGTGGAAAATAAAATAACTCTGTAATATATGCTGCAGACAGACTACTTTTCATTGCGTCAAGAAATCACTTTTTCAGTGTTGTCCCATGAAGAGTTATACTTAAATATTTGAAGAAATGTGATGGGTTTACTCACTTTTGTGATACACTGTATATTATAATTATATATTTGAGAAACGGGCACGTAAAATAAATTAACCACTTATAGATGGTTTTCACATTATCTTAGGGAAGACCTTCTCAGTTTAAATACTGCGACGCCACAATTAGCGTTATAGAAACAATTCTTTTAATTTCAGCATTTTCAAAATATTGTTGCTTGTTTTATACATAATTTTGTTAATTAGTTTCGAAATGTATTAGCTTAGTGTTATTAACTAAAATCAATCTTAAATCAGAGGACGGGGAAGAGTTATGCTTTTGCAGATGTTTGTAAATTAAACTAGAGTTAACGAGATACATGGTGAAGCGACGACAGAGGGTAGGAGTTGTAGAACCAATGTAGTAATGCTGCTTATAATTATGAGAGGACATATACGATTTCGGCATAAAATGAGACAACGGTGATTGAAATACTGCAAAACTCACCTACAAAAATAATGTTGAAATAAAAACTTTAATAGCAAAACACGTTAGAAAGCATCTCATCAAACGTAACTATTAACGGTATTAGAAAAATGAACTATTCATCGAAGTAGATGTAGAAAAGGGTGCGAGGTTCGAAATAAAAAAGAAAATACCATTACTTACAAAAATGTACACACACGACGAGTGCACGGGGCTTCTTGAACTGTGGCGAAATTTAGTACGAGAGAAGCTTTTAAATCGTTACATAGATAACATGCTATTTATAAGTGACTAGAGTTCATCAAATAAATGGAACAAATGACTGAGTTCTTGAACTGACATGAATAATCAAAGTACATATATGTACTAGCAGGCTGTCCGGCGTGGCCCGGTTGTAAAATACGCTTGTTGAATATGATATTTTAATTTATGCACATTTCGTATTTATTATTATAAAGCAAATACGCTATTGTTTATTTTTTTTTACCCAATATGTATTAATGATTTCTTAAGTAAAAAAATATCACTTAGGTGCCATCAGCTAGAATAAAAACAAATCAACTATTGTCTATATACTACACTAGAATTAATATCAAAATAAAGAACCCTCCTGAAAATATATTCCATATATTTATTACACATACCGGATTAGCGGAATATCTTTATGAATAACTTTCTAAGTAGGTCTCCTGCCTTACTCGTTTTAAATGTAAAAATAAAAATAACGCTGTTTAAATTATAAATGTATATTTGTGCATTCGCAGAAAAGAACTTTAATCGACTCGCGCCTCCCGAATTCCATTTTTTTTTTAAAACTGTAACCCCTTTGTAGCTATTTTTACTGGCTAAAGGCTAAATTTTTTTCTACAGGTTCAAATACCCAATATATCAAGTTTCAAGTCTTTAGACAAAAAATTGACGCAGGAGTTTGGTTGAGGTTGTTCCTCACAAAAACACAGGCAAAGTCTCTTAGCGAAAAAGGAAAGTTGTATTGACGAGGCAAAGAGACAGAGGGTAGGTGAAATCCGTTTCTCACCTCTAACTTCAAACAAACATGCTCAGGCGAATTGGTTTTTCTTTCTATTTATTGACGGTCTTATTTAAAAAGTAAATAAATTTGTGTCAAATTGTTGAAACATCGGTTACCATTTCATCTCTGAAGTTAAGAAACGGAATCATTTGTTAAGACCAGCGGTTGTATATGATAAATGCACAAATGAAGTCAAACACTCATAAGTCAGCTACAAACATTACTTGCTCGTCTAGTCTAATGAGGCCCGCACTGAGCTGAAATAAATTTATACTTGGATTGGTCTAATTTCATGCTGGATATTTTCTTATATACAAAAACATATGTACGATTTCGACATAAAAAGAGAAAACGATGATTAACATGCTGCAAGACTCACCAACAAAAATAACGTTGAAATAAAAAATTTAATAACAAAACTCACATTAAAAAGCATCTCATCAAATGTAACTATTAGCGGTATTAGAAAACTGAACTATTCATCAGAGTAGATGTAAAAAAGGGGACGAGGTTCAAAATAGAAAAGAAAAAACCATTACTTACAAAAATGTACACACACGATGAATGCACGGGGATTCTTGAATTGTGACGACATTTATTACGAGAGACACTTTTAAATCGTTACATAGATAACATGCTATTATTCATACGTGACTAAAGTTCATCAAAGAAATGGAACAAATGATTGAGTTCATGAACTGACATTAATATACAAAGAGATGCATATATAAATGATAGTAATTTCTTTATCTGCCACATAACCCTTTCGCATTTTGATGCTATCTGTGCCGTCTTAGAAACAGAAGCTTATATGATAATCTCATCCGGGAGACAATATATCAATTTATATGTGCTTTCAGAAAATATGTGTTCGTTTCATTTATGCATAATAATTCTTACGTTTTCCTGGATAAACTTCTTTCCCCACTAAGTCGTTTACAGATAAGGTCGCAGCCATTTTAACTCTCACATTAATATCTTATAACAATCTTATTCACTGGCAACATTTCTTAATAGGGCGAAAAATCACTGCAAATTAATTCATATTTTCCTTCTTACTATTGCATATATACTGCACTAAAATTAATATCAAAGTAAAGAACCATCCCTGAAAATTCTTTTAGGCTTTCTTACGGTATATTCCATATATTTATTACACATTCCGGATTAGCGGAATATATTTATGAACAGCTTTCTGAGTACGTCGATTGAAAATAGACTTTTGGCTTGACGCTAAATTTAGTCCATTTCTTGTTTTCTTTTTTTATTTTATTTTACGTTAAAATAACATCCTTAATAATACTTTACGTTAAAATAACATCCTTAATAATGTTTTACGTTAAAATAACATCCTTAATAATGCTTTACGTTAAAATAACACCCTTAATAATGTTTTATGTTAAAATAACACATCCTTAATAATGTTTACGTTAAAATAACATCCTTAATAATGCTTTACGTTAAAATAACACCCTTAATAATGTTTTACATTAAAATAACACCCTTAATAACCCTCTACGTTAAAATAACAGCTCCTTAATAATCCTTTACGTTAAAATAACATCCTTAATAATACTTTACGTTAAAATAACACCCTTAATAATGTTTTACATTAAAATAACACCCTTAATAACCCTCTACGTTAAAATAACAGATCCCTAATAATCCTTTACGTTGAAATAACATCCTTAATAATTTAGATAACCAAAGCGAGAAATAACAATGTCGGCGTATATATTAACCAGATTTACTACCGCATGTTTAGAGAACCGCTGTAAATCACCAACAATTTTGGATATTCTGATGCATTATTAATATTTTTACGAAGTGTGCAAAAATACAAAAATATATAAATACTAGCAGACAGTCCGACGTTGCCCGATCGTAAAATACGCATAATATTATATTTTAATTAATGCAGAATTCTTATTTATTACTAGCAGGACCCGTTAACCGGCGTTGCCTGGTGGTAGCATGCACCCCTCGCGTAAAAATTTAAAATATGGCTGCTGCGGTTTTTGTCGTTTGCCAACCCCCAACCTCTTCATGTTAAAAAGTCATAGGCACCAAGTTATGCTTGCATATGGTCGCACATGGTATGCACCCGAGATCAATATCTACTTTAAAATTTGGTGTTTATGCATTTTTTTTTGTATCGCGCTATTTGTAATAAGTGTTTTCAGGTTAAATTCAACTTTCACACTATATTTTTTTTATTCAATTGTAAGGTGGGAGAATATTTACAGAAGACCGTCCCCTCCTCATTTATATTGTTCAGCGCTTTTAATCAGAAATTATAAAATGAAGCACATTAACTCATTGTAAAACTTCATCTGGCATTATTGTTTTATTTGATAAATATGAAAAATGATTACACCCTCGAGAAATCCTTTAAAATTTCCACTTTTAGAGGTTTTCGGGAATGCTGAAAACGAAAATAACGTATAAAAATCCGGCATACGTGTAGTTCCCAAGATATGAATAAATCTTAGTTTCTAAAAAGTGGGGGATCACTTTTCTATAATAATTTTAAGCGAAATGAGCATCCACTTTATGGCCGCTTATTTCAGAGTGGGGGGTGTGCCAATGTACAAGGTACACAATTTAACGTAAAATGAGCACCGACTTTTTTTGTTTGGGGTTTGTGCACGTCAAATCGATTATTAATGCCTGGTAGCCTCTCCACCACCCTAGAAAAAAATGTAAAAAATTGGGTGCTCAGTTTACGGTAAATTGTGTTCATTGTACGCTGACCTCCGCCATTCAAACAAAAGGTAGCCATAAAGTGGGTGCTCAATTTACGTTATTTTTTAAACTAACAGTATTTTACATTTTTGCCGGAATTTTAAACGTTATTTTCGTTTTCAGCACACCCGAAATTCTTTTCTGAAACAAACATTTCTTCATATATGTTAAAGTACTTGTTCACCTGAATTGTAAACGTGATTTTTAAGAATTGGTCGAAGATGGAAAAAATCCTCGTATCCCCCACCCTTTTTTGTATTTATTAAATAACGTGGTAAAGTATTTGTTTGCCGGAATTTTAAACGTGATTTCTGTTTTCAGGGGCACTGAAAACATATAAGTCGTAATTTTAAAAGATTGGGTGGAGTTGGAAAGAATCACCGTTTAGATGCATTAAAATTATCCCGCCACCTCTTTCCCCATTGCACCACGTTATCAAGATCAGAAGTAGAGAGAATCACACAGAACTTGGTAGAGAACTTTGATTTGTTGCCATAGATGGTAGTGTCATCAGCATAAATGTCTACAAATGATCTTAGAATGTAGTTGGAGAGACCATTTATGTAGATCAGGAAGAGAGTTGAGCCAGGATAGACACCTGTGGGACTCCAGCATTAATACTGTGAGCTTCTAATTTCTGTCTATCAACCACTACTTTTATGAATCTATCAGAGAGAAAGAATTTATTAATTGAAAACACATTTCCATCTATACCCTAGTTGGAGATTTTATGAAGTAGACCTTTATGCCATACCTTATCAAAGGCCTTTGATATGTCAAGGGCAATTGCCCTAGAAAGTAAGCGTCTGTCGAAAGATTCACTAATCCTATGAGATATAATAGTTAACAGATCTGCTGTAGATCTAGCAGAACAGAAACCACATTGCATGTCATTGTGTGTTATTTTTACTGAGGTGGTTGACTACTTCTTTATTTAACACAGATTCCAGCAACTTACTCATGACAACAGGAGACTGATTGATCTGTATTGAATGGGAAATGACCGATCAACTGAATTTTTAAATATGGGACATAATGATGAGTTTTTTCAGGGTGTTGGAAAGCAATTCTCCTAAAAGCAACGCTTAAACAACTTTGGAGGCTAGTTTTGATTGAAACTTTTGAAGTACTATAATAGGAATGCCGTTAAAGTCAGTGGTTTTACTGGAATCGAGGTTTTTGATTAGCTTGGCAACATCACGCACAGTTATTTGTATGTTGCATAGAGGAAATATGGGAGGTTAGCAGCCCTGATCGCAGGGGGTAGAATTAGCTGCAAAGTTTTTGGCAAAGAATCTGGCTTTGTCAGATGCTGACAAGATTACTTTAAATCCATTGATGATGGTTGGGATAGAGCATGCACTTCTATTCAGGACCGTGTTTGTTATTTGGTGAAATTGGTAGGAACCAAGCCACTGGTCAGCTACTTTGGACTTGACGGACTGAGCACACAACTCTCTCGCATTCTTATTACTCCTTTAGTGGTTGCTAGCAGTTTTGAGGGCGGCTTTAGTCTCAGTATATCCATTACGTTGGAAGCAGTGGCGTAGCATCAGATTTTGCCGCCCGGGGCGGTCGTGAATTTTGCCCCCCCCGCTGGCATATGATTGCCCGTTTTGCATGGAATATAATTACCTGTTTTGCCGCCCCCTGCTGGCATATAATTACATGTTTTGCCCCCTCTCCAACGCTGGCATATGATTCCCTGTTTTGTCCCCCCACTTCTGGCATATGACAATCTGTTATAACCTTCAAAATTCCAAAAAAGCCCTCCATATATTTATTATTATTGAACTAATGTTTACACAATTCCCCTTTTTATAAATTTTAATTTAACAAATTCTTTTCAATAATTTGAATAATAATAAATATATAAGCATTAATCTGAGGGGAATTATGTAAACGTTAATATGAGTTAAAAGAAACCAAACATTTTTTCAAAACAAAAACGTATAATTCAAATTATAAAAGTATTAAATTAAATTAATTGACTATACAAATATAATAATAAATTAAAATAAGAACATTTGGACACTTGAAAATGTTATGACTTTTGTGTTGTTGTTAAAGTCCGAATTTTCGCCAAATAACATGGCAATATCAAAGAGAGGATAGTCCGATGTAGTTTTCTTTTATTTTCCTTCAGAATATTATTATTAAGAGGTTGAGCCTCTCGAAGAGAAAAAAAAACGTTTTGCATCGGCGCTTTTTGAAATCCTTGTGTGTAATCTCTCAGTTTAAGGGCCAAATTTAAGATATGGAAAGTCATACATTTTAGAAAACATTTTTGTTATAAATTTAAATGAGAACATTTGAAATTTGAATTTATAAATTTAAATGTGAACATTTGAAAATACGAAAAGCTTAAGAAATGATAAAATCATTTTTATTTACTTTTTTATTGTTATTTCCGAATTTTCACAAAAAACATAGCCGTATCAAGGAGAGGATAGTCCGATGCAGTTTTCTTTTCTTTTTCTTCATAATGTTATTATTAAGAAGTCGAGCCTCCCGAAGAGAAAAAAAACGTCTTTTATCTGTGCTTATTGAATTCCGGGTGTGTAATCGCTCGGTTTAAGCGCAAAATTTAAGAAATCTGTTGTTGTTAATAATATTTCGATCCTTTTAAAAATAGTTAAACATTTAAAAAAAAATAACCGTATATATGAATTGAAAATAAGGCTATAATTTTGTTTTTGAGAGAACTATCTCAAGGCATCAAGTCAGTTGAGAATCTACAAACATAGTTTTCACTTTTTTTCGGCAAATTTATCAATAACTCTATCAAAATGCACTCTATTGACAAGTTCCCTCTCTATGGAGAGGATTTCCAAGTCAGTAAGCCTTATCTAGCTCATTTTTGATCGAAGGTAGTTTTTTATGAGCTTCAGTTTCGAGAAATGGCGCTCACAGCTGGCAACGCTAATAGCTCACGTAAGGAAAATGCGCAGCAAGATCACAATATTAGAGACGGAATGCCCAAGGTAGTATCTCTGCATAAAGTTCAAAAGTTCAAGAGGCCCATTGATTTTGTCTTTTCCTGAAGCGTTCACAAAATACTGTAATCTCTTCCTTTCAGCAAAGAATTTATCTTTTTCTGACAATTTGACGGTGTAAAAAAGAAAATTTATTGGCAAGATTGTGAACTTGTTGAAATCTGCAAGATCTTTCCTCAGTCAACCTGTCTATTTCCTGTCTCAACTCAGTTTCAAACCCCAGTCAATCGTTCACCACCATTCGTTTCTTTTTGCGGATACGATGCTACATGCTTATCCTCATTTCAGAGCAGAGTTTTTTTTGACTCGTCTATTGCAGTGTCCACCATCTTTTCTCTATTCTGAAGAAGTCAATCTCTCAACGCCATCAGTCTGGCAGAACTTGGTTGCAGATCCAGCCCCTGTTCTTGAAAATACTTCTGGGCATCATTGTTTTCTGGCAGAATAGGTTTCCAAAGTCTCAGAAATAAAAGAAACGGAAACGACAATACCGAGTTTAGAATTAAAGATGCATCTGATTTTGTGGTTGCATTTTCTCCTTCTTCTGTGAGCTGTTCCAGAGCAATAACGACTTCCAGTATTTTTCTACCACAATATTTACAGCATCTGCTTGACTACTCCATCTAGTTTTCACAGTTCGCTTGATACTTAGACCGACCAACTGAATCAAGACAACCTAGCGATATGTAGATGCAGAAAAGAACTAGAATAACCGGTCCAGTATGCCAAAAAATGTAACAGAGTGAACCACTACAGAAACGGCATGTGCACAAGCCAGATTTAATGAATGGTTAGTGCATGACACAAATAGAGTTTTTGGGTTGATTTCGGAGATTCGTTTCTGCACACCCGATTGGTGGCCTGATTGTAAAATTAACCTTGGCTGGGTATTGCAGGAATAACATCGACACTCCTAGTAAATTCTTGAAACCTTTGGTTGGTTTGTTTCCACTGAGACATGGACATTTTGCCAACATTAAAATTTTAGTGTATTTCTAAAAATTTATTCTAAATACATTTAAACTGTTTTATAGATTAAAAAAAAAAGAATTACTATTTTTATAATATTTTATTATTTTTTCATATTTAAATTATAATATATAAGAACTTATAAGTAGCAATAATAGTAGTAGTATATTGAGTCGCTCAACTAGGTAATCCCTTCCATATTAAAAAAAGATTCTATTTTTTAGACGATTATGCATTAACGCCTTAACAAACTTGACAGAAAGATAAACACACAATACAATGATTTGAGAATTTAGGGTGGATATCTGCTTCAATATTAATTGGGTGTAAAATGATTTTTCATTTCAGAGAAATTGTAGCATGTTAGAACACTAACCAAAAATTATTATTTTCTTCAAGGAAATAAATTCTGTAAGCTTTTTTTTTAGGGGGGTCTAAGCGATTACGAACAGTTTTACAACCTTGCCATCCAGACTTCGGGTTAGTGAACAGTTCTACAATGCTAGAGTAGCCTGGAAATGATGATTATTCATCATTGTAGGTTAAATTAATGTACGAAAGTTTCAATTAAAAAATAATTGTTTGTGCTTTTTTTCCGGCAAGATTTTCAAGATGTCCCTATGCAATCGCATAAAACAAAATGAAAGTCGAATAAAACAAGAGGAAAATATCATTCTTAACCAAATGTGTTAGTCTAAAATTGTCACAATATTAGTAAAAAGTATTTCTATTACAATTATCCGTATTTTGTTTTTTGTTTCGTTTTTTTTTGCATTAAAACAATCAATCTACAACATATCTATGACATTGTCAGTAGTAATAACCGGGCAAATATTTATTAGGGTAAACACATGAACATTCTTTGGTAGAGGGAACGTATTCTGTTTCTATACCGTTTTATTTTGCATAACAATCGTTAATTATTTTCAATTGTTTATGAAATATTCAAATAGCATTTTGCTAACTAATGACAAATGTAAATCGGCTTTGTTTTAAAAGAGAAATACATCTTTAGTTGTTTCATTATTTTCAATCAATTAAAAGGAAAAGATTCGAGAAAAATATTTAGAACCCCAACCGTATATTTAATATATGTCCCTCCCACACACACACTAAGTGCATTTTTGTTTGCGAAAATATAGCAGACATGAGAAGGTTTAAGAGTAATTCGAAAAAAAAAAGACAAAAACAAATCACTAATTAAATATTTAGAAATTTAAAAGGAATCAAAATCGGATTCGGGAATCGTACCGGATCGGGAATTTAAGACGGAATTGGTAATGTAATCGGAATCGCAAAAAAAATAGAATCGTCCCATCACTAGTATATACACATATATATATATATATATATATATATATATATATATATATACATGTATACACATATGTATACACATTACACACACACACACACACACATACATACACACATGATAATTGGAAAAAAAAACAAATAGGGAAAACAGGGAAAATTAAAACAAAAATAAATAATAAATAAATAAAAAAAAAATACGGAAGTACGGGTTAAAACGGAAAACTATCTTTACATAACACCAAAATATGGAGGAAATGAGGAAGCATGGCTGTGGAAATCTTTTTACGCAAATACGATGTCCAGCATGTTAAAAATATACCATTTGTTGTAAAAATCCAATGGATAAACATCTGAAGAAGTTGGTGGGGACAGGATATTTTTATGGAAACATAAATCGTAAAATTGCCACTCATTAATGAAACAGCTGTAATGGAAAAATCCAGTAAAGAAACGAAGGTTATAAAAAAGAAAACGTGAGTCTTTGAATTTTCAACAAAGCTTTGCACTATATATATATATATATATATATATATATATATATATACATATATATATATATACATATATATATATATATATATATATATATATATATATATATATATATATATATATATATATATATACATAGGGGATCAGACAAAACGGCACCAGGCAAAACCCACCAGCTAATTAAAGTAAAAACAGATAAAATCCCAAATGAATCAAAAACATTAAAATCACTTTTTATATTTTAATTTTAATTTAATTTAATTAGGAAAATTAGACACCGGGGAACGAATTTTGGCAAAGTATTAAAATTAGGCATCTACGAAATTAATGTGAATTGAAGATAGAGTTTAAGATCATTCTTAAAGACGATATAGTTTTATCTAGAATTCAAATGTCTCTCACAGAAATATACATATTTTTAAATATTTACTCTTGTTTGAAAGCAAGTAAGTCGATTTTTCTAAGTACGCGTTCTAAGGAGATTTTTCTTGCATGATCTTTTACAATTATTATATTAATAAAAACGTAAAAAATTAAGATCCTATTACCAGAATTAATTCATCATAATAAATATCGGTTTAATCATAAATACATCAATGATTATAAAATTTTGTTAATGGTTTGAAAAAAATCAATTACTCTGTGATTGTTTGACACTTGACAGAAATTTCCTCAGTCAACCTGTCTATTTCCCGTCTCAACTCAGTTTCAAACCCCAGTCAATCGAATAGAAAACCACTTAAATAGTATTTGAGGTATGGCGCTTAATTCCCATATAAAATTATATTTCCCTGATTTGACGATCATAAAATATTTTTATTCCGTACTTGCTTAATGTTTTTACAATTCAAAAATTACGTAATTTTCTGTTGCTAATTTTCCGTTGTATCATTTAATTATCAGTGATGTTTGAAAGTATTTTTCTTGACAAAATGTTTTGCTTAATTTTTTACCATATTTTGGAACAAATAAATCAATTGCTTTCTTTGAAAGGTTACCTAGAGAATTTACGCAACATTTTAAAACTTTGTTTTACAAATAAAATAAATTTACATCGTATTTTGATGTTACTATCATTTTACTTTTTTAAAGACAATAAATATTTATCTTTAGTACCAATAATGAAAAATTAAATAAAAAAATAAAACAATCGGTTTTGGAATCGTAAATTAGTGACACATTCTCCGATTCCGATACCTCCAAAAGTTTCGATTTTTTACAACCTTTTCGGTATAAAATTTCAAATTTTTTGTTAGCTTTAATTTTTATTTATTTTTCTATTTTCTATCCTCACAAAATGCCGCCCCCTGGTATGTGCCGTTCGTACATTTTCCGATTACAATACCCCCAAAAGTTCTTTTTGGTATAAAATTTAAGATATTTTGTTAGCTTTCATTTATTTTTATTTATTTTTCTATATTCTATTTTTAACCTCTCAAAATGTCGCCTCTGAAGTGTGTCACTCATAAAATAGAGACACATTTTTCCGATACCTCCAAAAGTTCCGATTTTTAAAAAACTTTTCGGTATAAAATTTTAGATATTTTATTAGCTTTCATTTATTTTTATTTATTTATTTTTTATCCTCTCAAAATACGCCCTCTGGCATGTGCCACCCGGGGCGAACCGTCCCCCACTTGCTACGCCACTGGTTGGAAGCAATAGAAATAGTGATTTTTGTGCACAATGGCAGCAGCACATTCCGGAGGCAACCATAGCTGGTTGTAAGGTTTTTGCTGGAACTTTTCGGAGGGGATTAAGCGGTCTATACCTACAATTAACCATTCCGTCAGACTACTATTTCGTGAGACTATTATGGAAAACACGTTCTTTTCTAACATGGAATGTAGAGATATGATATAAATGTACAAAAGCTATTCGAATCAGCCATAGAGTATCGATATACTGTACGATTGAGATGAACCATCGCCCTAAATAATCCAATTTACCAAATTTCCACCACTAACGATTGCTACGACATATTCCCTTTGACCACTGTACACTCAGTAACCCTTATCTTCGAGTAGTTTCTGGACCTTGATAAGTGGTGACTCCTTTGTAAATTGTGAATTTTTTTTTAAATAACGGCAGAATATTTTATCTGGGGCTTGTGTAGTGGTGGATAAGGAAAAGTGTAAATATGTACGTTTCCTGAAGAAATTCTACCGATGAAAGGAGTAGTGGAGGCAGTCTACAATCACTTTATCCACAGTTTATTACATATATAAAATATGATTATATGACAATTTATTACATATATAAAATATGATTATATGACAATTTATTACATATATAAAATATGATTATATGACAATTTATTACATATATAAAATAGGATTATATGACAATTTATTACATATATAAAATATGATTATATGACAATTTTTCTGTTTCTTTTTTTTTGCAGAATAGATACATTACTTTTACATTGTGATACTATGAAAGTGACCCATGAGCCACTAAGTGCCGAGAGTGTCATACAAATGTACAATGAAATAAGAAGTAGCAAACAATGAATCTGTAGGCATTTTTAGATCGAGCCTTTTAGATTTGACAATGACAATAGAAGCCTACGGAACATTACAAGGGAAGGGCAGCTTCCGGGTGGCCGGGGGTGAAAGCAACTTCAGATACCGACGCACAGAAGATAGTTAGTTGACTAGATGCCGTTCGCGGCGGATGGAAGCTGATAACGACACTGGTTGGACAGTTTTTAGAGTTGACTGCGAAACAGAGATAAAGCCAGATTGCGACTGACACACGAACGTAACATTGATAGAACGGGGAGAAGACACACACTCCCAAGTTCAACCGTCAAATATATGTGAAACATTGGCGTCGTGTTTTTCATGTTTACTTTGTTCTAATATTTATTATAATGGACCCACGTGTGTTCTCAGTAACAGTCGCCAGTGAGAAAAATGACGATCAGGCCATAAGAAACACAATGAACGAAAAATACCACGGCACACACGATGTTGGGGGGTCGGCGGTTTGTCGGGAACACACATGTCTGGCCACAACATAATAGATGCATTTCTTTACTTTCCTTTACATAATAGATACATTTCACCTGAGATAATCGTTTACATAATGTAAAGTACACTGAACATAATGAGATAATCCTTTACATAATTTCACATGAGATAATTCTTTACATAATGTAAAGTACAAGAACACATAATGTAATGTACATTATGTGTTCTTTCCTTTACACAACAGATCCATTTCACCTGAGATAATCATGCAAATAATAACACAATTTTATTGCTTGCTCTCATTCTTATCTGTTCGGTGACTTCATATTCCAACAAACAAAGAGAAGGTGAAAAACTGACTGCCACATTCTTTGCAAAGATACAACACGTAAAACATAATTCTTCCCCTTTGCCACACTACAAGGACACTCAGCTCACGAAAAAGAAGTCAACAAGCAGAAAGATTTGATCAATCTCAATAGAGCATTTGCTAATGTAAAAGTTGATTGCTGAAGGGGACCTCGGACCTTGGCAGTCATTCACCCTTACCTTTATAAGAAGTCAAATGAACGAGATCATCTTGTTACGGTAATATACGAAAATACTTCTGCTCTGGATACTTCCATCTCTATCTTACCGGAGATGTTTGGAACTTCTTCCCGTGATATTCGTATTTTTAACAATTTTTCGTAACCTCATGCCTCGCAATATCCAATATCGATAGCCCCTCATACGTGCTATTCAACTGCTGCCTAACTTCATCGAACATCGATTCTTTCATCTCAACTGTCGATCAATCTCTCACAGGGTTCCAAAGTCAAATATACTGATGTCCTCTTTGAACTCTCGCAGTTCAATTTCCGAAAAATCAGGAATGTCAGTTTAAAGACTCTAAAGTAACTTCAAGAGCTTTGTTTTCTTTTCTACTAGAGATCTGTAATTTGGCAACAATCGTTTCAGTCTGATAAGATCATTTATCAATAAACTTTCTTCCAAGGACAAACAAAGTAAATATATTCTGGTGACTGCAGTAATCTTAACCATGCATGAAACAGTTAAGGCACAATTCCACATTCACATATTTATCTCTAAACCAGTTTTGTGACACTCTACTTGTCTCTTATAAATTCCATTTATCCTAATTCCCTTAATTGCTTATCGAACACACACAAGCTAGAGTCACTTCAGATATTAAAACACCCAAGGCCAACCCCCCCCCCACACCATCACCAGCGGTACGGCCGAACAGGGCCCTAAATCGACCACACATACCAGGTCGCTGAATGCAAACAGTTCAACCCAAAACCTCCAACCGTCAACCACCATTCCGGTCGTATGCCTTCGTGCTAATTTGTAGATCTGTTCAAAACATATCAAATAATTTTCCTTAAAAAAAAAAATTCAACTTCAAGAAACCGTTTAATCATTATTCTGTAAATAACCCTTCTCTAAAAATTTATAAAATTCAGGAGCGAGAGTTCAAAACATAGCAGAATTCGCCCCCCCCCCAAAAAACAACAACAACAACAACAACAACAACAACAACAACAACAACAAACAAACAAACAAACAAACAAACAAACAAACAAACAAACAAAACTAAAAACACACAAACAAAGAACCCCCCCCCCAAATTGTTGCAATCCGGGCAACGTTGGGTTACCCCGTTGCGAATCCGTAACAATAATTAGACTTACAAATTGCCTCCATTTGATAGCCGGGGTCAAATGAGAACCCAACCCACATTAAAGCTGTTTTCTCATGGCCCCTCACGGCGCTGTCATCTCCTCTCTTTTCTTCTTCTTTCTATTTTTGGCTATCTTCTCTTTCTTTTTACCTTTCCTTCTATTCTAAACCATACACATTAACCGATGGCATTGTTATAGTTTCAGCGCAAAATCATAAAAATCTCTTTTCTTTCTGATACTAGATTTATCTGTAATATAAAACTCAATTACCATAAGTACCGTCGGTTTTGTTTTCCTGACTGACCAGTTAATTGATGAACTTTTTTCTGTTTTTAGTTAGCTGTCTTTCCACTTTTTATATTTTTAAATTACCTCAGCGACACTCTGTTCATCTGTCATCTAAAATTTACTTACCACTAGTCCCGTCGGTTTCAAAACACATCTACGTTATTAACTCCAATTCTAGCAGAGTGCTCGATTACAAAAATATCTAGAAACTGAGAACGCCACATCCTTATCTGGATGCATTATAAAAAATCAGCACAACGTCAGTACCGGCGGTTTCTTTTTCTCTACCGATTGGTTTACATTATTTGCTTCTCCACACCCTTATGCACTTTCTCTTTTCACAACTATTTATTTTCAAGTTCAAAATTATTTCTATTTCTCAGTGTAAATATCTCCAAATTCTTTCCAATATTTTTTCAATTTAATTTTCAAAGAATAACTCATTATTACATCAATTATCGAGCCTAATTACCTTCCATTTGTCAGCTTAAATGCTTTCAATTCATCGTTAAGAACAAAACAGCATTAGAACGCACCTAGAACATATTCTTAGCATTTTATTTTTATTTAATTATTTTCTCACTCTACTTTAAAGACTTTCAAATTATCGTTAAGAACAAAATAACATCAAAACACAGACATTTTTTCGAAATCAAATAATCATTTTAAATTACAAGTTAATGTCGAACACAAATTAACATCAAATACACACAACAATACATATATATTTCCATAAAGTAATCAGTTTAATGTTTACAAGTTAATATTAAGCAAACATTAACATCAACCACATACAACAGTATTCTACTCGGTTATCTGAGCCTTGCCATTTGGAGGATCGTGGGGGCATCATGTGATCTCACTTTTTAATCCTCAGTCCGCAATCTGAGGCATAAGAACACCACTTAGATTCATGGCTGAACTGACCACATTTCGGACAGATCGATCCCAGGTTTCAAGACTTTTTCTCCCAGTTTTCGTCTGGATTCGACATAGTGCGCAGCGGGATTTTATTGACCATTCTAGATCGGGACTGTTTAGCACGTTGGCGTTTTTCTACAACACTCTCCGGGGCTAAATCAAAATCTAGGGCCTCCTGCAATTTCAGCAGACTGCGCTTAAAGACCCCTTCCCTAATGTTTCCATCCACCAACGCTTTTCCAAAATCAGGAAAGGACATCACTGTGAAAATCGAAATTCTTGCCGCCAGTTCGGCTATCTCTTCTCCAACCTGATACTAGTGTTTGAACAGCGCCCTGATCGCGTCTAAATCTGTCCTATCACTAGGGAACTCTTTTACTAGTGATGATCGCACCTTCTCCCAGGACAATCGAGAGTTCTTCTTAAGTTTCCGCTCGATAAACCGTGATACCTGTCCATCCGCAGCCTCATACGCTCCCAAAACAATCTGTCTCTCTCTCTCACTGACCGCCTACAACCATCCATCAGACTCTCGACAATATCTGCTCCCACCTGAACACTCGTTCTCAATTTATTCGATTACTAATTAGCAAAAGACAGTAAACGTCAAATTCAGCCTCCTATTTTTCAAAACATGACTCGAGCTCAAAAATTACAACAGCAAATTTTCTTTCTTTAAAACACGGTTGATGCTAATAAAATATTCTTCACTTTAAAATATGGCTTGTGTCATCGATAGTTTAACAAAGCGTTAACTATTCTTCACCCTTAAATATGATTCCTCTCAATCAATAATTATATATTTTTTCCAAAACAAAACAAAACAAAAAAAAAACGTCAACTATTTTTCATTTTAAAATATGACATCTGTCACTCGGTGGCTTCTCTTTTCAATTAATTATTCACTCTTTCTCTTAATTCAACCCCCAAAACGTCAACACCGATAACAAGGTAAAAATAGCTCAAGTCAAAAGAGAAAATTAACTCACCTGTCCACTGTGGGTTGACACAATCTCCAGAGGTTAAAATCTTGCGTGACTGATATAATATGACTATAATAGGACTATACTGGTGTACTGGAATAGATGCAACAGGGTTGAAATTCTGCGTGACAGTCACCAAGTTCGTGATCGTCTAGCAGTAATGCAATAGGCGAAATCCTGCATGTCGGTGATGGTCATCAACTGTAACCAAAGTTCGTCCGATGTTGTGTCTTGTGTCAATACAGGGTGCATCCTGGTTTTATGGCAATCAAATGTAACATGGTTATGGAATTTCCAAGGATCACGTTCTGGCCAGTAAAACACTAAATGTAACATGTCGAAGACTCCAAAATGTTCACCGGTACGTAAGAGTAGTTCTAGGTGGATTCCGATTTTCGGAACACCCAAGAAAGTTCACTACCAGAACAAAATAAAACATATATAAAAAGTATGAAAAGGAAAACAAAGGAAACAACTCGAAGTCTGTGGGGAGATAGGATTGCGGTGGCCGCAGTCTGCATCGAGCATTAGAGTATGTGCCCTTCGCTGCTTTCTGTCTCCTGAAAGAAACCAACTCGTGGATGGTTTTCATTTGGTAGTTAAGTCACGAATTCCGTAGACAATGAATAAAAATAAAACCCCAGTCGTCAGTTCTTGTTTTATAAGGATTAATTATTAATTAAACTCCTGACTACAATATTTTGCTATATACAGTGGAATTAAATGAAAAAAAGTATGTGCATTTTTTTTTCTTCACAGATATTTACAACCACGTGAATAGTTCGCTCAGAAAAGAAAAAAAAACTGCGACACACTATTATCTCCTTTTCTCTTTATTTTCTCTCTCAATCAGTAAGAGTGGGGTGTAGCTTAAGTTGGGGGTGCTAGTTCAGACACAATTCCTTAACAACAACTGCCAAAATTCGCTCCCACTTACCTCCTTATAGTGAAGTAACGAAGAATGGTTGGCGAGGTCCGAGGCCCCTCTCAGCCAATCAACTTTCGCATTAACAAAATTGAATTCACCCTGATTGGCCAATTTGGTAAAACCCTTCGTGAATATTAATTAAGTAATTTTTCATCAAAAGTTTCTTACGTAGAGAAAACCGCGTGGTTGACCCGAGGATCAAACTGATTCCCCAGTTCAGACAAATTACTCGTGAATACTACCATACTCAATTTAATAGGTTCCTTCACAAAATAATATTATTATTAAATATTATCACCAATTCCCAAATCCCTTTAGCTAAAGTCATTTTTCCTTAGTTTGGTTTGAGTCACTAACCAAACAAATGGAATCAGCAGGGCACTCGAAATTATCTGGGATTGTTCACATAATAAAAGCTGTATCTCAGCTCTATTTTAACAATTATTGATGTAAATTTCGACCACCCCAGGTGGTTGGTTCACACAATAAAGCTTCTCAAATGCACTTCTGGTGTTTTGATCAGCATCAGACTGTTTTCTCTTTAATCAGATTTTTTCGATTATCAATTTTCGAGACTTATCGGAGGCATTCTGATGCAAAACTTATCTAAAAACACTCCCAGAGACATGAAGAACATGTGTCCGAAAAAAAAAAAACAACAAAAAAACAGTAAGTCGTTTCGGAGCCCATTGGGAACTCTCTCTCTCATATATATACACAGATAAAATATCTTTCATATATAGAGATAGACAAAGAGAGAGAGAGAGAGAGAGAGAGAGAGAGAGAGAAGGAGAGAGATAAATGCTTCAGTAAAGATCACAACTGTTGATTGCAATAATCTTGTGTAAAACTACATAAGAATAAATATTGATAAAAATTTCAAAACAGATTATTTTATTGTAAATGTGATATATTATAGCAACGTTGAATTTTTCTGTAACATTAAAACAATCATAGCGGCTGTAATGCGGTATCTCTTCGCCCCGTTCCAAAAGATAATACATTATTTCATATTAAAATTTAATTTTAACTATTCGTTTTAAGCAGTACATTAAAATACTTTTGTTATATTCGTTTTATACATAACATAATTCATATTGATCACATTAACAGAACACGTTATCTAACAATGATAAAAATTAATATTGTAGGATTTTATTGAATCCGTTTTTGCAAAATCTATTTCCATGGTTTCATATAGAGTAAGAAAACCTAAAGTAAAATATGATTTTATTAAACGAATTTAAAACATATGTAATGATTAAAAAAAAAGAGATCAGCACAACATGTTCTACGTAACAAATAATAAGCTAACGGCTAAAAAGCAATATATCGCTCAATGTGTCACATTACGTTTAGAAATACTAGCAGGGAGACACGATGTTGTCCAAGATTGAATGAGGATCAACAAATTTTCCACCCCTCCATACTTTTATGATCATCAAAATCGGTGAAATCGCCATTTTTGTAATCAAATCGATTCATTGCCTGCTCTAGTAAAATACCACCCCTCCAGTGTATCGGGAAGAAGCTTCAAATGCCTCCGCAATGTGACTTAGTCACATTGTAGTCTACATTGCACTGTAGAGAATCTACTGTTGATATTATAAAATCATTTTTACATAATTACTTTAATTAAAATTTACAATGCAAAAGTCAAGTATCGTGGTTCAATTGTGTTCTAAACAGAAATATTTATCTCGAACGCGCCCCTGTCATATAAAAAACTAACTATATAAAATAACCTACTGTTGGTTTTGTACGCTAGAACTTTTTGCGTGTACAAAACTTATCAAATGTAGTTGTAATGTAAGGTTGTATAAAGTGTTAACTCTGTCTAAAATCGGACTTCGTTCTTTAATCGCATTTTTTCTGATTATCGATGTTCGATACTTATCGGACGCATTCCGAGACAATACTTACGCAAGAACACTGCCAGACACATCAAATACCTTTGTGTGAATTTAAAACAAATAGGCCTAGCCGTTTTAGAGTCCATAATAATAAATTCACACACACACACACACACACACACACACACACACACACACATAAAGTTCCTTCTATATAATTTTACTTTCCTCTCCATATCTAACTATCCTCTCTTATGTATGCAAACGAATTTTTCACACTTCCAAAATTATCGATGTCATCAAAATCGATAAAATGGCCATTTTTCACACAAATCGATTGATTGTCTGCTCTAGTCGAGGACATACTGCGGTGCCCCTGGTAGGAAACTTCCTACGCTTTTCTGCAATAACTTAGTCCACAATACATACAGAACTTACTGTTGATTTTATAAAATTATTTTTATATATAATGTCTTGAATTAAAGTTTAAAATGCAAAAGTCAAGTATCATGGTTCAATAGTGCTCTAAACAGAAATATTCATTTCGAACTGTTTTATCAAAGAGCCTTCTGTTGACTGCATACGTCGAGTATTTTGCTTGCGAAGTTATAAAGCTTCTCAAATACATTGTGATGTGTTGATCAAAATCAGGCTTCTTTAATCAGAATTTTTCGATTATCGATTTTCGATAGGTATCAGATGCATACTGCTCCAAAACTTATCTAAGAACACTCCCATACACACGAAGAACATTTGTATGAAATCAAAAAAGATCGACCAACCGTTTCGGAGTCCAAAGGGAATGAACTAACACACAGAGACAAAGTATATATATATATATATATATATATATATATATATATATATATATATATATATATATATATATATATATATATGTGCGTGCGTGTGTATATTTTGGCAGTAGGTTATCATTCAGACACATCTGGTTGAACACGACGGAGTTATTCTTTTTTCCGATCTTAATGGATAATTTTTCAATTTGCCGGGCGGTCTTTTTAATTTCAGTAGGTAACTTATACAGAATGGCGCCCAAAGGTTGTTTTTCGCCATATTCTTCTCGGGCGCTTTCTATCGGTGCATCCCATTATCTTCAGGAGGGATTGCTGTTGTTTTCATTTTCTTTTTATATATATTTTCTTTATATATATATATATATATATATATATATATATATATATATATATATATATACACACACATATATACAGGGTGACCCCCCCAAAACGGGCCCCAACTCTAATTAGACCCCGTTTCTTAGTGTTTTGTCCCAATGAAATGAAACTTTGGTCATAACTAGTTTATTATATTCAAAATATCACATCAAAACACTAGAGTCTTTGGCTCAGAAAAACAATTCATTGTCCTCTGTTTTTTTTGGGTCACCCTATATATGTATATATATATATATATATATATATATATATATATATATATATATATATAATATTGTGAAAATGATTCATATATATATGAATATTATATGAATATGTTTATTATATATATATACTAGCAGGGGTGCCCGGCGTTGCTCGGGTGTTTGGAGGTGTATGCTGTGCAAAAAAGCAACCCCCCCCCCAAAATGGTTAATTTTTTAAAACTTTGACCCCTATTATAACCCCTTAGAATTTATAGTTTCGGGCTCAAATCACTTTATTAAGTTAGATCCAGGTTCAAGGAACCTATATCTAAAATTTCAAGTGTCTAGACCCAAAATTGTCGGAGGAGTTTGGTAGAGTTTTTAAAGGTCAAATCGTTGAAATTTGACCCCTTAACAGCCAAATTTCTGGCTGACACCCGTCACATCGATTTTCCCAAATCTCAGTACCCGGTATTTGAAATTTCGAGTCTATAGACTAAAAATTGACAGAGTTATTGCGTAGGGAAATGTACACAGACAGACAGACAGACAGACACACAGACAGACAGACACGTTCACTTTTATATATATATATATATATATATATATATTTATATATATATATATAATATTGTGCAAAATGATTCATAATTTTTGAATTGAAAATCAGTTTCAAAAGGAAAAAAACAAAACAAACAAAAGCCAATAGTTTTTACGACCGTTTCAATAAAATATTGTTTCCAAAACAATCGTACAAAGTATTAATTTTGTTTGTTTTTCCTTTTGAAACTGATTTTCAATTAAAAAATTATAAATCATTTTACTCATTATTACAATAGCTCTAGGATATCTATACCTATCGAGCTTATTATATATCTACATTACAATGAGCACTGTTTTCTTTTAATAGTATTAATACATTTACTAGTACATTAAAATAAACTCTGCTCTTTAGACTCTAGGTCTAATTTCCTCCAAATTATATATATATATATATATATATATATATATATATATATATATATATATATAACTACTTAATTTACTCACATAAAATTAATATACGAAAGTATAGATTTATGCGTAAACGTTAAGTATTTACTTCAAAAGTGCTCAATACGTAGGTAGAGCTAGTTAGTAAATTATAAAATGTATATGGCGATTAAGCTACACTGAATATTCCGGGTTTCATCCACTCTAGGATTCTTCAGGCTTATGCGCGCATAAGCCTAAAGAATCCTAAATTGGATGAAACGCGGAATATTCATGATCTGATCAATAATTTTTTAATAAGCTATGCGCGCATAAGCCTGAAGAATCCCAGAGTGGATGAAACGCGGAATATTCAGTGTAGCTTAATCGCCATATACATTTTATAACTTACTATATATATATATATATATATATATATATATATATATATATATATATATATCAGGGAGGTGCCTGGCCTTGCCTGTCATAAAATACACTTAAATATATTCTAATTTACGCAGATTTTCTATTCATTATTACAGAGCCAATTCCTAATTGAATATGATACATATGCAGTACTGATTTGATAAGTTAAAAAAAGTTTGATTTAATAACTAACAGGTAGAATCTTAACCAACACATTTAGCGCTCCAGCTGCGTTCCCTATTGTTTGAGCTAACCCTATAGATAGATGAGAAAGATGTAAAATTAATCCAGTTCTAGTATGATTGAACTTGCGCATGCGTAAAACGAATCTAAATATGTTTACAAGTTGAAATGAACGTTTTGGATTTCAACTTGCAGACATATTTCTGTATGCGTTATTCATTCATCCAAACAAAGATTTTACTCATTATAAACCATCCTTGGTGTATGACTACTATTTTATGTTAATTTCAGTGTTATGTGACTAATAGTTTAAGAGTTTAGCGGTTAAACAAAGACGCACACATGCATACATCTACTGTCACACACACACACACACACACACACACACACACACACACACACACACACACACATATATATATATGAAACTGCAATTTAGGGAGATTTTAATATATTATACTTTTTGTAAAAATTTTACAAAACACGAAATTCTCTAAATTTTCATGAAGAATCCATGTGTTTCTCCTGACTTTGCTGACTTCGATTCCATGAACAAAGCTCATTTCTTAGAACTGCACGCCTGTGAAACTCTCTTCCGATTGCCTGCTTTCCAGCTGACTACAATCTGTCTTCAAATCCAACGTAAACAAGTTCCTGATGAACCGTCTCGCTAAGTAATCCAATATACAAAATTCCGGTTACTTATGTTTACTACGCTATAATCACATTGACTAATGTATACCCATTAACCCCTTATCCTCGAGTATTTGTATGTCGCATAGCGTGTTTTTAATCACAGCCATTATGCGTAAGGATAAATAGTGTTAGGTATATTTAGTTTAATTTAGTTTTAACTAAATTAAACTAAATATACCTAACACTACTTATCCTTACGCATAATGGCTGTGATTAATTAGTTAATGAGTTAAGGAGGGAATGGTGTACATACGCACATATCAACATACAGACAAACCTAATTGTATATAAACAGGGATATAACGTAGGGTTAATTGCAAGGAAATCAATGTGTACTTACCCGACATTTCGTTCGATATGAGAAATGATTTAGCCTTGTACAATGACATTGCCTTGTTTCTTATCACAGAGATAAAAAATGTCATCTGTGTGGGGTGGAGACCATATACATGTGGTGTTTATATATATATATATATATATATATATATATATATATATATATATATATACACTCGATCCTTATCGTATGAATTACTTTTATAATCTCTAAACCTTACCCGTTTTTCTACTACAACTACAACTACTACTACTCACTGAGAAAAAAAGATCATTTTTAATTTCCATTACAAGGGCGTCGTTATTTGGTTATTTGGTTATTTTTTATTTTTTATTTTTTTTTTACACAGGAATCACCACTTATCAAGGGCCAGAGGCCACTCGAGGATAAGGGGTTAATGGGTATACATTAGTCAATGTGATTATAGCGTAGTAAACATAAGTAACCGGAATTTTGTATATTGGATTACTTAGCGAGACGGTTCATCAAGAACTTGTTTACGTTGGATTTGAAGACAGATTGTAGTCAGCTGGAAAGCAGGCAATCGGAAGAGAGTTTCACAGGCGTGCAGTTCTAAGAAATGAGCTTTGTTCATTGAATCTACTTTTAGGTTTAGGGACAGATAAAGAGTGTGGTAAATTATTGATAGTGGTTTGGGCTAAACGAGTGTTTTTCGTGAAAGTCTGGCGAGGGAGGACCATAGATTGAAGTTCAGATGAGCACTTGCCATGAAAGTAACAATAAAGCAGGGACAGGCTCGCAACGTCTCTTCTGCGGGAAACAGGTTGCAGAGAAGAGAAAAGGGCATCCCCCACTAAGCTACGAAGTCTATTTTGAACTCCCTCAAAGCAGGATAAGCTGCTTCTTACAGTTTCTGCTCAGATGTAGCAACAGTACTCCATTGTTGGCTGTACCTGTCTTTTATATAGGTATAGAATTGCATTAGGAGTGAGATATCTATTGGAGCGGTAGAAGGATCCCACCATTTTTCCAGCGACCTTGACAATAGATTTGATATACGTGTTCAGTTTCAGGTCAGGAGTAAAGGTCAAGCCCAAAAGCTTGTTAAAACATGAAACCTCTCCAAGACGAGAGCCATTCATTTCAACCGATACCAGATTGGCATCAGAGCGTAGATGGTGTAGAGATAGAAGCCTGGTTTAAGATACATTAAAAGTAACCAGTCACCTCTTTCCCCATTGTACCACATGCTCAAGATTACGGTCTTTGATGTGCTACCATAAATTGTAGTGTCGTCAGCATAAATGTCTATGAATGATGTAAGGATGCAAGTTGGAAGATCATTAATGTAGGTCAGAAAGAGAGTTGGGTCCAGGATGGACCCCTGAGGGTTTCCAGCATTAATACTGTGAGCTTCTAGTTTCTGCTCATAAACCACTACTCTTATGAACCTATCAGAGAGAAATGATTTAATAATTGAGAAGACATTTCCATCTATATCGTAGACGCAGATCTTGTGAAGTAGACCTTTATGCAATACCTTATCAAAGGCCTTTGATACGTCAAGAGCAATTGTCTTAGAGAGGAAGCCTCCATCGAGAGATTCGCTAATCCTGTGAGATATAACTGTAAGCAAATCCGCTGTAGATCTAGGAGAACGAAAACCATATTGCACGTCACTAAGAAGGTTGCTTTTGCTTAGATGGTTGACTACTTCTCTATTTAACACAGATTCCAGCAACTTTCTTATGATGCACAGGAGACTTATTAGTCTATACTGAGAGGGAGATGACCTATCATCTGAATTCTTAAATACATGGCGTACTGATGAGATTTTCCAAGGTGTTGGAAAGCATTTCTCCTTAAATAAGTATGAGCGCTAGTTCTGATTGAAGCTTTTTGAGCACTATAATTAGAATGCCGTCAGGGCCAGTTGCTTTACTGGAATCAAGGTTTTTGATTAGCTTGGCAAAATCACGTACAGATATTTATATGTCGCATAGCGTGTTTTCAGATACACAAGAAAATACTGGGGATTGGCGGTCTTGGTCATAAAGGGTAGAATTAGCAGCAAAGATCTTGGCAAAGAGTTTGGCTTTGTCTTATGCTGACGAGTTTACCTCAGGTCCATTGATGATAGTTTGGATAGAGCCCACACTTCTGTTCAGGATTCTGTTTACTATTTGCCAAAACTGATGGGACCCTACCCGCTGATCAGCTACTTTAGACTTGACGGACTGAACATACAACTCTGTCGCATTTTTTATTACCTTTTTACAGTGGTTGCTGACGGACCTGAAGGCGGCTTTAGTCTTAGTACATCTATTACGTTGGAAGCAATGGAAAAAGTGATTTCTGTGTGCAATGGCAGCAGCACATTCTGGTGAATACCACAGCTGACTATTAGGGTTTTGATGAAACTTTTTCGAGGGTATGAAACGGTCTATACCTAAATTAACCATCCCGCCAGGTCTGATACTATAGAAGACACATCATTTTAAAACATAGAATGCAGACGTAGATCTGATATAAATGTGCGGAAGCTATCCCAGTCAGTCATGAAATATCGATATACTGTACGATGGAGAGGTGCGTCTGAGGACCTATTATATTTCATTTTTATCTTAACTGATACAATAGAGTGGTTGGAAGATTCCAGTGGAGAGAGAACAGAAGATTAACTGTTCAGCATGATATTTGAATATGACACCCAACATGAACAGTCTAGCATTAAAGCCGAAGATAATAGATTTATACCTAGCGGTACCAGACGATCGCCATCATTCAGACCCCCCCCAATAAAAAACCCAAAACAACCCCCCACACACACAAAAAAAAAAAATAAATAAAGCCGATCTGTGTCCTTTTCAGTTCGAGTTTTGAATCAATCTGAATTATTTTCGACTTTTGAAGCAATCTGAATTATTTTTGAGTTTTGAATCAATGTGAATTATTTTCGACTTTTGAATCAATGTGAATTATTTTCGACCTTTGAAGTAATCTGAATTATTTTTGAGTTTTGAATCAGTCTGAATTATTTTCGACTTTTGAAGCAATCTGAATTATTTTCGACTTTTGAATCAATCTGAATTATTTTCGAGTTTGAATCAATCAGAATTATTTTCGACCTTTGAATCAATCTGAATTATTTTTGAGTTTTGAATCAATCTGAATTATTTTCAAGTTTTGAATCAATCTGAATTATTTTTGAGTTTTGAATCAATCTGAATTATTTTCAAGTTTTGAATCAATTTGAATTATTTTCAAGTTTTGAATCAATTTTAATTATTTTCAAGTTTTGAATCAATCTGAATTAATTTCAAGTTTTGAATCAATCGTAATTATTTTCAAGTTTTTAATCAATCGTAATTAATTGTCATAAAAAATTGTGCGACATACATTCGAAAGAAATATTGTTCGATTGAATAAATTCGCATAAACTCGCATTGTTGAATGTAGACTTCTAATTCTTGCTTCAAGTAGTTATAACATAGGATTGAGTAATAGTCAAATAAATCATCAACGTTAGTGTGGTAAAGTGTAGTTCTCGAATATTTTTTGTACCAGCTTTGTGACAACGTAAGCCGTGAATCTTTTTTGTCAACGTTGTAGTTATGTAAATTTCGACTTCCTTGTCGCTAGTGTTCTAGCTTTGCTAATCAAGACAATGACCTAGTTGCTGCCGGATTGATTGTTGGGAGTTTATAACTTTTGTTAACTGACATAAAATGCTAGAATAGCTCGGAAATTTGGCTCATTTTATGTTAAATTTATTATGTGGAACTGATCCGCCTATCTTAATTATAAGATAATTGATTAGAAAGGGGGTTTTCCTACTGAGTTTTTCAGAATGTTCACACATAATCGCATAAAAATAGAATCATATTTTCTAAGAAAGTGATTTAGCTGCAATAATCTATTATAGAAAAAGAAACGGCTTGTTTTTGAGTTCGTTCCCTATGGATTCCAAAACAGGTTGGCAGATTTTTTAAAAATTTCATGCAAATGTACTTTATGTGTTATTAGACAGGGTTTATATTGGAATATCTTCAATAAGTATCGATATATATATATATATATATATATATATATATATATATATATATATATTCTATAATATAAAGCTGAATGTCTGTTTGTGTATGTGTGTATGTCTGGTCATGAATAGGCTCCTATATGGTTGACTATTTTAAAAACTGATTACATATAATGATAGAAGACGTACTGATACACAGGAATGGGTATGTTTGATCTGGCAGAACGATGGTTCATTAAAATTGTGGGGTTTGCGTTCGCGCCTGGTCCACAAAGTATGGAAATAAAAAATTAAAAAAACAAAAACAAAAACGTTTACAAGTGTTTTTGATATAGATGTACATAAGAATACTTTGATAAGCATGTTTTAACCTAAATAGGGATGGTATAATAAAATTGTGGGGGTCTGCCTTCGCGCCTGATCCCCATAGAATGGAAATAGGCACACACTTTAATAAAGACTTTTCATATCTATCTGCGTAAGTATACTTTGATAATTATATTTCAGTTTGAAGAAATATGGTATAATAAAATTATGGGGTGTCCGTTCGCCCCTGATCTTCATAGAATGGAAATATGTCACAAAGTTTAACAAGGTTTTTTAATATAGATCCACAGAATATTGTGATAAGTGTTTCAGTGTGAACAGGTATGGTATAATAAATTATGGGGTTTATCTATTTTATTTTTACTTTCATCATATTTTACTTTGGTTTTGATACCCCCAAATTCGAAGCTATCTCTTTACAGACCTTCCTTTTCATAACCTATCATACTTTCATAAATCAGAGCTCATTTCCTGTAGGCTGTTTTTGAACCCAGTCAACGACGGGTACTTTTGCTAGTATATATATATTAAAACCTCAGGTATTAATTTATTCTATTACAATTGTTTCGGCAAACAATCCTGTTTGCGTCTTCAGATGGTTAAAGATACATGAGAAGAGAATGGGGTGCGACCTCTAGAGGTCAACGTGCGGGCATCAAGAAAACAAGAGAAACTTTAAGAGAGAGAGAGGAAAAGCCAATTATATAAAAAGATAAAAATGTGAGAAAGGAGAGATGGAAAGAAAGAAAAGAGATAAAAGAAGAACATACTTGCGACATGGATCGAATAGGTTGGATTGGAAGGAGACAGGTGTGGGGCTATGTAATTGGAGTAAGCCAGGCTCTTCAGCAGAGCACATTCTGGTCGGTGTGTGTGTGTGTGGGAGGGGGGTATTACCACTGGGCGATAGGTCGTCGGGGGAAATTGTTGGCCGCAATTTTGATAAATGTCTAGCTGATCTAATTTCAACATACGTCCTATGCAGTTCACACAAACGTCCTAGCTATGTTGGATGATTTCCGTTAGTTGTATTAATTATTGTTATGGTGTTAAATGGTAATAAAACAAAAGGAACACAGGACTTTTAGAAACAAACATGTATTCATATATATTACAGGCAAGGCGGGTTGAGCAATACCATTCCTTAACTGTTGGGCGTTTTGCACACGACCCCCTTTGCCGCGTGCCAATCTCTGATTTCCGGGCACCGGTACTCGTTACCGGAAGTGACGTTACCAGAGGAAGTGGTCAGGAGATAGTCCATTAATTTTATGGAGGGGCGTCTATTATATATATTTTGTGTTTCCGATAATTCCGAAGTTTAATCAAAGATTAAGAATAGCAAGAAATCTCGAGGGCCAACAATTAGGGCAGTTTTGGTGTTAAATAAGTAAAAGTTTGCTATTTAAATGAATTAGAAATTAAAAAGTGGATTTCATAGGTAAGTATTTCGTGCGGATGGTGGGGGGGGTCCAAGAATTTAGTGACTTTAGAGGCATACAAATAAAAAGACTAAAGAAAGAATGGGGATGTTTATAATAATTTAAAGGTACAGCAATATAGTATGGGTAGTAAGAGAAGGAGGTGTATAGGACGCTATGTAAGGTAAATGTTAAGGATTGGGGTAGGAGTAATTAATGATGGGTAAAGGTTAATGATTGTAGTTTTTCTTATTTATAGATTAAAATAGGCAGGGTAATAATGGTAAATCGGGTTTATTTTATATATTTGATTCCCGTACGTTAATATTAAGAAGTTGTACCCCATTTTCTTCTCATTTAACTTTAACCATCTGAAGACGCAAACAGGATTGTTTGTCGAAACAATTGTAATCGACTAAGTTAATACAGGAGGTTTTAAAAAATAAAAGAAAAACATATGCAGCTCTACCAAAGTATTGGCCACTTTTTATCCTGTTTTTTTTTACCACTTCTACATTTGAGTTTATATATATATATATATATATATATATATATATATATATATATATATATATATATATAGTGAATTTTGCTATTTTTATATTGACACTCTATTCTCATACTTTTACATCAATAATTGTAGGTTATACCCTTAAACGATTAATTTAGCCCATCGGATTAATAAAAAGGAGTAAACTACAAAGAAAAATCACAGAATTCGAACATGAATCTCATATCTGTTTAATATATAAAAGGTTCTTGCAATGTGAAACTATGAACAAATAGTGCCATTTTTCTCATTACAGACAAACATCATATTATTTGGATTCTTCGGCCTACTGTTTTCATTTGTATTTACTTCACAGAAGTAGCATGCTCTTGTTCCGTCAGCCATGACTGGATAGACGTCCTGTGTAATTCGAAATTGTACTTTAAGCGTCGCCCACACTGAGAATTGAAAACTTCTCCCTTTAAGAAAATATCACTTTAAATCTGAATTTTTCAAAGTACTGCAACCAATGCACCACGGATCCTACCGTTCGGACTTCCGTGCAGATTCCCGAGTTCGACAGAAATATTTGACATGATACAACTGAAATAGGTCAGAGGTTACATCGACCGAAACGTTGTGAAAATCACACTCAAGATGAGAACAGTAGTATGATGAATCCAACTAATACGAATAACCAATTCTCATCTCAAAAATTCAGAAACGTATTTATTCGATATTTTCAATAAACTTGCATTCAGTTTTCCAACGCTAACCTAACATTAAAAAATAACATTTCTTTTCATAACAATAATTAATATTTAAGATTTCTAAATCTGTCTTTAAACAGTCACGATTATAGTCAACTAATGCCTTCCCTGATTTTCCGAAAGATGCATTCAAGATGCAAGCATTCAAATAATACGAATAACCAATCCTCATATAAAAATTCAGAAACGTGAAAGAAAAACACGAATTTAAATAGTTTTTATAAATTGTAATAAAACAGTTGGCTTTTATGTAGTTTGAGCAAATAGAAATATTTATCCGTTAACTAAAATCACCAGTAAATTTTATTTGTTTATAAATTGTTACTCAACCACTTATGGTGGTCGAATTTTACATTATTATAGACCTGAATTAGAGCTTTTGTTTATTTGATCTATCCCGGACAATTTCCGATTGCCTTACTGATTCTATTTGTTTGTTCAATTACGCAAACCAAAACAAAGAAAAATAGCTTCAGCTGAGCAGATTTGAGATTGATAATAATATTTTGATACTAATATTGTTTTTCTAACAAAACCATGTAATTTGAAAGAATTGTTTGTATTATGCCGAAGGAAGTACGTGAGCCTAAGGTGATACGCCCAAGAACCGTCGGCGTGAGAAACACCTCAATGGGAAAGAACCTATCGAGGAGTGATTATGTAAGATTGGTACTGGAGCAATCAGAAAAGAAGGCGATGTAATGCGACGATCACCGATTGGCTAAATGGACCTGAGAGTCCCAGACTCCAACCTGTCAGTCCATTATATAAGCCTATGCACGAGCGATTTTGAACAGATTTCGGAGTTAAACGACGAGTATCCACAGAAGAGAGTCTGAATGAGCTCCTAGCGGCGACTCTCAAGGACTACTGGTTAAGAACGCGGATTTGTTTTCCTAACTTCCTGATTCTGAACTGGCCCTCAATGAAATTTAAACGCTCGCTAATTCCACCACTGCTCAACGTCACTCCCACTGTGACCAGTCGGCTACTGCCAAGCCGACAAGAACTAGAACTAGAAAGGAAGAAAGCATAAGATCGTAGTGGCTGACAGATTCTCAAACTAAATGCTGACTAATTCGTGTTTGTTACGGAAAAGTGTATTTCGGAACTATAGGCGACTGTCTCTCTTATTGTTATCGGTCACAGATGATCGACACATGTTGAACTATGAACTCTGAATTGATTTGATTTCAACTACCTCTATACTGATCTTTGTCCAGCTGTATGTAGTTATGTAGTTTACTGTTAATATAATTTTTATAAAAAAGAGAACAAAAAAAAAAAACGACTGCAATTTTTACCTATTGCTTCTGTGAGGTTGTTGAACATTGCTACCCGATCGGACGGTCAACTTAAGTTATTTTTCAAGAGACATCTATCGGAAGAGGAGTGCCTACCTCAGCGCCGGGAGTAGGGTGTAGCCCGCGGATCAAAACATCACAAGGTGGCGTATGGCTGCACCTATCTCCCTGGACTTGCGGACCTTTCTTGTGGAAATAGCATAACAAGAATCCCTCATAAAACCCTCTCCCCATGTAGACGATCAATGCCAAGCTATCATATTGTGAGGGTTGTTCTGGGTGACCAGAATACCGTGATCGGAACCGCTTAAAACCGGACTCTTATATTGGCGAACACTCCTTAGGGTCTTTGTCGTGCTATAAAATGACGTAAGCGAATATTTTAAAACCTTTCAAATGATGATTGAAAAATGTTTCCATATCACCATTAGTCTAGAAAAGAATCATTGTAAAGAAATACGTTGTCATATTGCAAATAACATAGCACAATAATGACCAATGAAAACTGACCAGTCAGAATCAAAGTTTGATTAATTAGCTTTACTGCTATCTATGACCAACCTTACAATCCGAAGAGATATGGGTTAAATTACTTTTAACATAAGTTCTGGTTGCGTCTCTTCGCGTGCGATCTTCAGCTAAACTCAGACAAGCATCAAATTTACATGCAGTACCAATCATGCATACATGCTTATATACACATGCAAACCCAGTCATACGTACAGAAACAATCACAGGCACGCATATAAACAGACGAAGACACACATATAAACAGAGAGATTTAAGATATATACATTCACAATGCAACACATTACTAAGGCTTTTAAATAATCATAACGCATGTAATTGATAATTTGTAGATACGTATCTGTAATTTGATTGGCCTTACACTTTCATCTTTACTGCAACCTCTCTCATAGACGTGCTGTTGCTTGTCTAAGTCTTTTTATAAATACTATTATGGCATGTGTTCTTCAGAATTGTCTGATTTATTCCTGCTTCCTTTGTTCCAGCTCGTTTGACTCATTGAACTAGTGGTCTCCATCAATTTGATGTTTTGATACCTCATTGTCATACAATTTTCTATTCCAGTAGCTTCTTTTCCCAGAACCACAAGATCGTGGAATTCTCTTCCTATTAACTATTTCGCTCCTACTTTTCACCATGGTCTTTTCAGGACTAAGATCAATAGACATTTGCTGTTTTTGTTATAATAATGTTTATTTCTTGTTAGCTCCTTATATTAAGTGGCTTCATGCCTTGTCTCGAGCAGTTTCCATTTAAAAAATGCACTAAATAATTACAAGCCACGTGATTTTTTCTGTCTCTGATTGGTCGACACCAAATCTGCTGTCTGCGTTTTTTTTTAGGACAAATCTGATGCGCTGAATCTAAACAATTACATTGGTTTTGTTTAATCAGGTCAAGTTTTTGAGCTACGATCTCGTGTCATTTTTTTAATACGCATGCGTGGAAAATTTTGCTTGTACTAGTGATAAAATAATTAATAATTACTATTTTAAACTAATAATAAATAAACATATGTGAATAAAAACATAAAATATGATAGAAATTTATTTTACTTGTATAAAAAATGATAATGAAACTTTGCATAAATGCGTTAGTTAACCTTGAAGATTTAAATAAAACATTTTTGCCCAGAAAATATCATCATTAATAATTAAATCCAAGAAAAATCCAAGAAAAAGTAAAATATATAATTTTTAATTTTTATTTTTTACTCATTCTTCAGTATTGAAAAACTTGAAAAAGGGGACAAAACGTATGAAAAAAAAACTATTAATGGTTTCACATTTTGTCATTTTAAACTTTGTAATTAAAAGTCAATTTCATTCAATTTCCAAATTAGCCTTCGCCTCTTCCAGTTTGGCGATGAGCGCAACATCAAAGACATCACGTTATTTTCCTCCTCCGCAGCACGGGTTCGAGCCTGCCTATTACATTCTTTTTTTTTTGCTCAACACACACCTCCAAACACTCGGGCAACATCGGGCACCCAGGCTTGTCTATAATATAAATCTCACCTGTCTGTTTAAATGTATGTATTATGTATGTATGTATGTATGCCTAAAAATTTCGATAGAGGCAACGGATTTTTATGAGATCGGTATCATTTTGAAGCACGACCCTTCGGACGACAAATATCAAAAAATTGGCAAAAAGCAATAATTGCTTCACCTCAATTGGTCAGTTTCTACTGGGAATGGTCGCTTTTTTCGTCGATATTTTCGAAAGTCATCCCCTCTTTTCAATTGTTTAGCCTTAATTTAAACCTACGTCACTTCCGGTTTTGCGATGAGCGCAACAGCTAACGCGTCACTTTTTTTTCCACTTTCTTTTCCTACTTCGCAGTAGAGGTTCGAGCCTGCCTGCCTACTACCACTTTTTCTTTTTCTTTATTTGCGCTCGCCCCCCCCCCGCTTTTTTTTTTACTTAAACAACACCCTTACACATACCTCCATTTTCTTTTCCGCCTTCGTATCACGGGGTTTGAGGCTGCCTACAGAACTTTTTTTTTACTCAACACACACTACAACCCACGCTAATACTTTATATATAACCAGTATTTTGGGTCGCCTCAGTACAAACGTAAGCAGACGTTATGTACGATCACATCATCACCCGCGTGTAACTCTAAAACCAATCATTCTTGAAGGATCGATTTAAGATTTGTAGCAATATATTTAATAAAGAGTGATCATAGTGTTATGTTTTATATTGATGTTATCTACTGCATAAACAGCTAATGCCTGTTTATATATCTAAGTAAACTTGAAAATACACAACAAATACCCACACGTTGTTATTCTTAATTGGTGTAAGTTAATTTAACTTACTTAAATGGATTCTTATTTATAATATCGTATACTCGAACCGAATTTATATAAGATCTATTAGAATGGCATTTTTAACCGATCTCGCTAAGCTTTAACGCGAGAAAACGATTTTTAAGACTTTTTAAACAAGCGTAAGAATACAGAATATTTAACTTCCGAGAAGTCGTATCGCCCCCCCCCCCCACCAAGAAATTACGGAAATCGCCTTGTTTTTACATGCGAAAACGATTAGTAAGGTCTTTACAGTTGAAAACATATTTACAAGTCGTTTGCACACGTTAAAACTACTCGGGTAAAGTAAAAAAAAAAAAAATCATTCTAATACATTTTATACAAATTATATGTTGTTGTTTTTCGTTTATAAATTCTCGAGCTTAAACTATTCTATACTTTTACCGAACGTTCTTGTTTAAATATTAACTAATAATTCCACTTATTCTGTGACACATAAATTTTATTTTTTCTGTAATGATAAAATAATATATGTCTCCAAGTGTGAAGTCTGGTTAGACAGTATTCGAACACTGTACGCCGAGTTCACATTAAAAAGTAATTTTCACTACATGATCTAGAAGTTTAGCTTTTTTTTCTGAACATAATTTAACAAAATCATTTTAACACATCAGTTTTGTTCGATTATTTTATTCAGTTTTCGTTTTCCTAGCACTGTAAAATTAAAAAAAAAAGCACTTCCTTATAATAAAATATGCTTATCTTTACATCATCAACGCTCTAATCCCCATCTGGCATCAATTGAAATGAATTGCCCTCGTCTTGGGGAGGCGTTTTGTTTTAACAAGCTTTTGGACTTGACCTTTACTCCTAATCTTAAATGGAACAAATACATTAAATCCGTTGCTAAGGCCGCTGGAAAAATGGTGGGATCCTTCTATCGATCCAGTAGCTATCTCACTGCTGATGCAATTCTCTATCTATATAAGAGCCAGGTACGTCCAAGGATGGGGTACTGTTGCCATATCTGGGCAGGAGCTGCTAGAAAGGACTTATCCTGCCTTGATAGAGTTCAAAATAGACTTCGTAGCCTCGTAGGGGATGTCCTTTTCTCTTCCCTGCAACCTCTTTCTCATAGAAGAGATGTTGCGAGGTTGTCTCTGCTTTATCGTTATTTTCATGGCAAGTGCTCGGCTGAGCTCCAATCTATGGTTCCCCTCGCCAGACGTTCACAAGAAACACCCGTCTAGCAGAAAACACTATCACTAATTTCCCCCACTCTTTATCTGTGCCTAAACCTAAACGCAGATTCCATGAACAAAGCTTCTTTCTTAGAACTGCACGCCTGTGGAATTATCTTCCGTTTTCTTGCTTTCCAGCTTACTACAATCTGGTTGTCTTCAAGTCTAACGTAAACAAGTTTTTGATGAACCGTTCCATATAAGTTTACAAATTTACCGAATTCTCATTACTAATGATTACTATATTTTCCAATTTCTACTGTACACTCTTTAACCCTTATCCTCGAGTAGCCCATTGGCCTTGATAAGTGGTGATACCTATGTAAAAAAATCATGCCATAATGAGAACGGCCCAAACATCAAACATTAAAAACTCATAAAACGGAACATCTCGAAGTTTCGAGCGCAAATGATCGCTGCCATATTTAATGACCTCATTCACATAACGCGCCGCTCTTGGCGACTGCAATTCGCCACGTAATCGAAAAATCTCACTTGTTCTGGAGATATTTGCTTTGTAGATTGTGTTCTTAATAACTTTGATATTTCCAACCACTGTAAAACTTTCGATGTCCATCATAATAACGTATCGCTTTCCTTGTATATAGCGAGCGTTAAATATCTGGTCAGTAATAAGTAGACAACAATTAGAGGAACCGTATGTTGAGCATTGTTTCCACATTGAGAGGTAAACAACTTCGTATTTGGCTGATCCAAAAGGTCATTCTGTGGCAGCCATTTTCTTATCAGGACATTTTGATGAGAAGTGGAAAAATTTGAATGTTTTCAAACGACAACGTATTTAATCTTACTAAACGCGTCCGCCATTGTATTTAAGCTCATGTCCCAATTTTTAATTGTCCCCGGTGACACAACAATGATTCCATTTTTTGAAGCTGAGTATCTCCATGAAGAGGTTCTGTCAGTCGAACAGTTAATCCACCAATGTATTAGGAAGCGCTGGTAACGGAACATGAAGAAAATGGTCAAAATCAACAATATACAATTCAGTTTGCCGTATAAGATCGTTCGGGCGCATAGTCTTTAATTTTCCTGCCTAGCGTAGCGGCAGCGGGATTAATATAATCTTGTAAATGAGCCCACACGTTCCGGAGTTTCATCGAAAAAGACGTTACCTTTGCTCGAATGATAAAGAAATGGGGGCAATTGAAATCGCCCAAGGTGTTTGATGGATATTTATTTGATTATATAGACCGGCGAGAACGAACGATATTTTTAATATGTAAGCAAAGATAGCAAAAAGGTTGCTCACAAAATTGGCATCAATAATCGCTAAGAAAGCACTGAATGATTTCAGTTTCGAAAAGAGATTCTCAATCGGGAGTGTAAAGTTGAATGAAATAAGCAAAGAAGAAAGCGCCCACATACATGTGTGTGCATTATGTGCCTATACGACTTACCTTCAGGTGGGATCTGAGAGAGAGAGAGAGAGAGAGAGAGAGAGAGAAAGAGAGAGAGAGAGAAAGAAAGAAAGTGTGTGTGTGAGAGAGAGAGAGAGAGAGAGAGAGAGAGATTAAAGATGGTGGCCGTGGCTTTATGTGTATTCTCGTGAAATCATACCGCCCACTGCACACATATACAAATGGAATGGAGTGAGTTTTTTCATAAAGTGCCTGCTAGCAGAGGTGAGGGGGAAGCTGAGGGAGAAAGTTGTGAGTGACGAAGTTGACAGTGACAAATTCTAGCTGAACTTTTGTTTGTTTTATTTATTTTCAAATTTGTTTTTGCTGTTTACCAGTCCATTTAACTGCAATGAGATAACGTTCGAGGAGCTTATGTAGAGACCTGAATGATTCTTTAATCGCTCGGTTTCCAATGTCGAACAAAACAGGTCCTATTTTTGCGTTGAACATGAAAACTCTGGATACTCATAGATTGTGAAAGAAGCTGACCGCTTTTTTTCACAAGACCAAATTTTCCGCCAAATTTCTCGGGTATTGTGATGAAGCCGGTGTGGTCATAAGGGACCAAGTGCTCGGCTATTCTAATTAGCGGCTGTAGATGTCCAAAATATGGTAGAGATAAGAACAGAATATTTTCTGTAATAACCAGTTGAAATGATAGACTGTTGAGAATTACGGCTTTTCAAATGTGTCCTAATTTCATCATGGCTTCTTCAAGGCAATTGTAGAAACAGTATTTATTCCAGGCCTGAAAAAATAAAAAGGATGTTAAAATTTATATTATAAACACTGCGCTTATATCGTTACCTTAATCTTCTTATTATATTTAACAGGACTTAAATCGGCTACTTTATAACAAACTAAATGTTTTATTCGATATTTTAACAGGTTAGCCCAGCATTGTGTACCTACAAATTACATCATGAGAAATCCAATCTCAACAGATTCCCGTGAGGAACCGTGCCTACTAAAAATCTAGCTTAGCGAATCCCATAAAACTTTTCTAATTATTTCATAAAGTTCTCCATTATTCAAATGAAAATCACTGCATTTCATTTACGTTTATTCTCGGACAGCCTTGATATGCAGTAGTATTTACTAAAAACAGGTGATATCTGAGCAATTCCGCTATGAGTGATTCATTCTCAATTTTTTAAATCAAGCTTAGCACATGTAATAAATCTTTTCCAATTTTCTGATAATGCTCTCTACATCTTTAATCATTTTGGCATTGATCAATGGTTATCTTTAGTAAAATATATAGGTATAAGGATGTTTCACGATAATATCGTTGGGCATGGATTCCCGCAGAACTTCTAATTTTTTTTAAAAAAATGCGCTGTTTGACTCGTTTTTTTCCTAGCTTTTTACACAAATCTTATTTAGTTCAGTTTGGTTCAAATTCTGTAGAGCCATAAATTTTCAAGTAAAATATAAATCATATTCCCTTGATTTAATGTACGCAAACTTTTTGAAATTCCAGCCCCTTTTTCTACAACTCAGTTGATGTTTGGGGCAGAATAATAGCTACCTCACGTCTATCCAGAACCTTTATCATGCGAACAGAGAATTCAATTCCATGTATCTTGCTGAGCTATGTTCACAACAACCGTACCCCAAAAGTTAAACAAGAATTGTTTACAAGATGAATTTTCTGCACAAACCATTTTTCTTTCAACACACACTTCTCACAAATCTTCGTCTTCTGTATTTTCCTTTTCGTGTTCTAACCACATACACACTATTAACAGGGATCTGGCGTATAATAAACTCGCTGCCCCACAACAATAACAAACAATATATATATATATATATATATATATATATATATATATATATGCGAACATTAGTGAAGCACAAATTGTTTTTGTTTTGTTTTTTCGTCATTTTTTATGCTTATTGTACACACACACACACACACACACACACACACACACACACACACACACACACACACACACATATATATATATATATATATATATATAGTGCTAACAGACCGCCCTGTGTTTCCTGTAAAATACGCATAAATATTATATTTAACTTAATGCAAAATTCTTATCTCCATCTATAATATTTTGATTTCAGGAATTTCTCTCTGGGCCAAAGTATCGTAGTTTTGTAACAACAGATGCCTTATATAAATTTAATACATGTACCCTGATAGCTGCTATCTAATGCAGCTATCGACCACCATTTCTGACACATTCACTCGTAATAATAAAATACTACATTACATCCGATGAGCCACACACTCAGAATCGTCACATCTACAGAAGAATTAGTTCTTGTTTTTCTCTCTCAATATTTAGTGCTCCTATCGCTACCAGTTGAGACCGAGTCGAATTCTATATTTTCCTAAGATATCGTGTTTGCTAATGGCGATTAGCCGGTTATTACATACATATACTTTCCATTTTCCGATTTAAAAATAATGAATTCGACATTCTACAATTCCGCCCATTTTGATTGGCTGATACCTGACGATTCGCACATTCCGGAATTCACTTCTACAATAAATAAACGAACACTCCAGAAATTATACAATATGGCGTCGCTCCCTACAGAAAACAATCGTTCTAAAAAACTAACTAAATTAAACATTTTAACCGATTGTCGTCGCTCTCTACATATTACAATAATACTAAAGAAACAAACAAAATTAAACGTATTAACCGATTGGCGTCGCTAAAAACAACAAAATTAAACATGATAAGCAATTGTCGTCGCACTCTACAGATTATAATGGTGTTGAAAAAAATTAGACATATAAACTGAAAAAAAACAAAAAACAAAATTAAACATATTAACTGATTAGCGTCGCTAAAATATCAACAAAATTAAACATATTAACCGATTGTCATCGCACTCTAAATATGAAAAAAATTAGACATATAAACTGATTGGCGTCTGTAAAAACAAAATAAGCATATTAACCGATTGGATTCGCTCTCTACGGATTACAATCGTGCTGAAAAACAAACACGCACAATTAAACATATCAACCGAATAGCGTCGCTTTATACAGAAGACAGTGACTTTGTTTTTTTTTGTGGATAAATTTTTGCATTAACTCCACCTCCACAATTTTTTTTGACATGACGATTTTTAAAGGTTTTCGATTATACTGATTACGAAACTCCCATTTAAATTTGGCAGAGAGAAGTACTTTTCAATGGTTTGGGTGAGCTTTTCGAAAGCCGTTCTGAACATGATGCGATTGGAATTATCTATTCCGAATGTCGTTCTTAACATAGGGAGGTTGGGGTGTCTATTCCGTGGTCTGTATTCAAAAATTCGTTGAGTATATAGGTTGAGAAGTGCCCTCACACACATTCTCACTTTTATAGATATATAGAAAACATTCATATTAGAATAACGTTAGTTATTTAATTTCTCATTTATAAATCATTATAATCATGTCTGATGACATCAAGAAAAGAAAAAAATATTCACCATTAAATTTTTAATAGAGTGAGATGATTTATTTACGAATTCATGTGGCGAACGATTGAGGTGGTTTTCTAACTATTTCCTTTCACGTTTTCCCTGGAAACTTGAAATAGTTCCGCTTATAGGCTAGAAAAGGCACTGTTTAATCGTCATCTTTTGCCTGTCAGGATGGAAGTACATATATTTATTTATTTCCACAGCTCACACAACCCATGGAAGACAACAAACCGGAAAAAAAACACATTATGTAAGAATGAGTTCCCTCTCAAACTAATTTATTTTTTTCCATATTAGGTGAGATTTTTCCATATTAGGTGAATAAACCCGCTAGTATATAAAATTGTTAGTTCAGAATAAAATGAATGAAAGCTCAATCATGGTCAACTTGGTAAACTGATGGTGAGAATTGAAAGGTTGCGGGAAATTATGTAAAAAAAACGGACGTGACGTCACATTCCTAAAAGATAGAATGAGAGAGATAATAACAGTCTGTTTGGGAGCACAAAACGTTCAAATTAAATAGGTTTACATAATATGATTAAAATTATCCCAACCTTTCTGCCTGATCAGTGATTTACAACGAAGATCAAATTGAATAATCCTCGTTATATTCTCTCATTTTTGTTTCGACTTAGTTCCTTTAAGAGTAGAAATAAGGAGACGAACTTTCAGGGTGGCATATGTCAACAGCGTGAAAGTTTCTGGGTGTTACCAGATAAGGCAGGTGAAACGAAGGTTGTGATGCAAGGCCTTTAGTAAGCACTAGCCCCTGTCGCATCGCTGCAGTGTAGCGTGCTTGTGCTTGTTTGCAAGTACTTCAACATAATGTGATCCGATGAAATTATTTCAACATAAAACTCCCCGACCAATTCCATTAGAAGAAGTATTTCAGCCCTTCAATATGTTATTCCAATGACTTTTTCTCAAACCACTTGACTTTGAAACGCCTTTCTTCTCTTTGTTTCTCCGACAATACCAACATACAAAAATCTAAATGTAATGTGAACAAAGATCTTGCTGCTAAACTCTCCAGCCATGTTTTCGTCTTTGTAGAGTACATTAGTCTGAAAAAAGCATAGTAAACAAAAGTGAGAATTCAAATAATAGAAAAATCGCTTTGTCTAATCACTGCGCAGTGGTTAGAGTACTTGGAAAAAGCAGCCAGCTTTGGGTAGGATTGGCTTCGGGGCCCATGGCGCAGTTGATAGAATCTCTACGGTTCCAGATGATCATTGTCTGGAGATAGCGGTTTCAATCCTACCCAAAGCCGGCCAGACGCTTACTTGGCCAAAACGTGGTGAGACGAAAACAACTACGGATGGCAGTGATTGCTGAGAATGCAGTTAGGAGATCCGAAGTTCCTATCCGTCGCGGTTACGACCTGATGAAGACCAGAGGAATAGTCGGCCGAAACGTTGTGAGAACAACAACTAATAAAAATGAGAATAATAGTCCACAATAAATAAATTAATATAAATAATACTCCTCTCAATAATGAATTCGAATTAAAATAATTATAAATTAAAATAATTATAAATTAAAATAATATACATTTTTCATAGAATAGCCCTTGCCCTATCGAATGTACTACCGTAGAAGGAAATCCTTCTTGTGCGTGTAAATTTTTGTTTTGTAAAGTTGAGTTAACATATTGTAAATTGTTCGAAGGTAACACGAGTTAAAAGTGTATATGTCTGTTTTCTGTCATTGCATATATGCGCGTGGCAGGATGAGGTATTGTGTTTGTACGGCTATTATGTCTATGCTTATGATAGAATGAGGGAGTGAATTGAGAAATGGTCATTTGATCTCTGTAGCCCTAAAGGACTGGAAGGCTAGTTGTGCGTAATAGTGTTTTGGCTTACACTGGCTCTCAATCTATTGCTTGACACAGTGGTTCCCAACCTGTGACTTGCGACAGCAAATAGGGTCGCAACACCAATGATATGGGATCGCCAATTTATTTTGAGCCAAATGTGAATATCGTATAAAACACAATGAATAATATATTGATAAACTGCTACTACAAGAATTTTGGGCCAAAACGTCCAAAACATCCCAGTAATATATTAAATCACAATAAGAAATTTATTACTGTCCCCACCATCTTACTTATGTGACAAAGCCTTTTCATAAATTTTCACTTTTAAAAACTAGTACCGAAAACAATTAAATGTGGAAGACGACGAGAGGTGTGTCATATCGATAATGGACCCAGGATAACTTTAATACCAGCTGTCTCATTAAGGTCAGTCCTTAAACATAATTTTGAATTGATTTTCAAATTATTTCCAAATTATTAATTTTTGTAGTAGCTGTAGAATTTTTAATAAATACATTTTAAATTAATCATGAATTTACCAAATGTATAGTTCCTTTTCAAATAAATAATCTATGATTCAATAATCGCAGTATATTGCAGTTTGTTGTAGGAAAAATATAAATGTATATATAAGATATTTTAAGAATTGAGGTCGCTTCCTCATTGTTTTTTCTAAAATGGGTCGCCATATTTGAAAAGTTGAGAACCACTGATCTAGTGTACACAAAATGAATAAATGATACGTTTATTTCTATTTTTTTTATTTTTATTTTATTTTTATTTATCTCCTTTCATGGTTTCATTTGATGATTTTCTATTTACTTTTTTATTATTATTATTATCGTAATTTTTTTTGCCATGTTTTTTTTTCTGTTTATATTCTACTAGCCTGGGTGCCCGGCGTTGTCCGGTGTTTGGAAGTGTGTGTTGAGCAAAAAAAAAAAAAGAAAAGAAAAAAAGTGGTAGTAGGCAGGCTCGTGGAAAATTTTAGACAAATTAGACACAAGGTCGTTTTTAATGTGTGCGTGTGTAGGGGAGATAACCAGCTCCCTCTCCAAATAACTCCCTCTGGCAGTATCAAAATAAATAGTAATTGTCTCAGTATAAAGGGCTTTCCCTACATTGAACAAGGATCAATTACAGAACAAATACTATCCGGCCCGAAGGCCAACCGGTTGCGTTCATATAATTTCGCTTCATTCATACAAAAAGACAAACAAACACTGGAGACGACGGTACGGTGGAAAAATTGTTTAACTCGAAAAAAAAAAAGATAGAGACAATGTCAGTTTGCGAATGCGAGATATTACGATCTAGAAAATATTCAAAAACTTCTCGCGGAATCTAACCGACATGAGAAGCCCGATGCAAAAAGCCTTTCGTGGACATACATAAACGCTCGTTACCATTTTGCCGTTTATATATTCTACTATTTACATAACGGTTGAAATTTATGAGTTAGAATGATTTTTAATTTATTTGCAATTAATCAATTTTTTTTAGCTTTGGAATTTTTATGAATAAATTTGAAATTAATCATGAATTTACGGAATGTATTGTTGTTTCACGAATAAATAATCTATAATTCAATAATTGTAATGTATGGCAGTTTGTTGTACAAAAATTGAATGAATATATTGTATATTTTAAAGATTGCTTGTTCTAAAATAAGTCATTATATTTGAAAGGTGGAGAACTACTAACTTGGAATGTTGCAATTTTTATGGCTTTATACTTAGCGCTCAGTCTGAAAGAGTGATTTCAAGTTTGGGCGTCAAAATGATTTTTAAGTATGAAGAACGCTTTGAGTGTGCGAACGTAATTGTACGCCCGTTATATGAAACTTTCTTTTCGCTCCCTTTTTTCCACGAATTTATTGGGAATCTTAGTTTGTACGAAAACGTAATTGATTTTTTTTCACACAGGCATCACCACATTATCAAGGCCAAGAGACCACTCAAGGATAAGGGTTAAAGAGTGTACAGTAGAAAGTGGACAATAAAGTAATCATTAGTAATGAGAATTCGGTAAATTTGTAAACTTATATGGAACGGTTCATCAAAAACTTATTAACTTTAGACTTGAAGACAACCAGATTGTAGTCAGCCGGAAAGCAGGAAAACGGAAGACAATTCCACAGGCGTGTAGTTCTAAGAAAGAAGCTTTGTTCATGGAATCTACGTTTAGGTTTAGGCACAGATAAAGAGTGGGGGAATTATTGATAATGTTTTCAGATAGACGAGTGTTTCTTGTGGATGTTTGGCGAGGGGGACCATAGACTGAAGCTCAGTCGAACACTTTCAATGAAAATAACGATACATCAGAGACAAACTCGCAGCATCTCTTCTGTGAGAAAGAGGTAGCAGTGAAGAGAAAAGGACATCTCCTACGAGGCTTCGAAGTCTATTTTGAACTCTATCAAGGCAGGACAAGTCCTTTCTAGCAGCTCCTGCCCAGATGTGGCAACAGTGTTCCATCCTTGGACGTACCTGGCTCTTATATAGATAGATAATTGCATCATCAGTGAGATATCTACTGGATCGATAGAAAGATCCCACCATTTTTCCAGCGGCCTTGGCAACAGATTATTTTAGGGGATTGCTTGTGCATTTTCGCACTCGCTATTGGTCAACACATGTTTATAGGGTTGGGATACATATCAATCCTATATAGCTAAATAATATGAATAACACATAATAGACATATTGTGCTTGCCACAAGAAGTAGAATACAAACCACTTTTTACTTAGCATCCAAATTTCATGGTATTATTAATTCCATACAATTCGGGGTTTAATTTTTATTTTATTGCGTACTATTCTCCTCATCTTTTTCTTAGTTGTTTCATGACGTTTCGGCCAACTATTCCTCTGGCCTTTGTCAGGTGGTAACCGCGACGAAGGCCAGAATAATAGTTGGCCGAAACGTCGTGAAACAACTAAGGAAAGATGAGGATAATGGTCCGCAATAATTAAAATAATCCTCCTCTCAATAATTAATTCCAATTAAATAGTTCGGGGTTTATTTGCCCGTTTGTATTTAGAAATCATATCTAAAACACTGTTCTAGGTTTATAAAATTAGAGGATTTTTCGTGCGAATCCATATGCTACTAAAACTCTGTAGATGTTGCGTGTTGTATTGCTGATATATTTGTATATCACCGTGCGCATGGGATTACGTCACAAAAGGTGAATGACGCAAATAGAGAAGTAAAGGGAGAAGTTATGTAAATAAAGAAAAGAGAGAAAGCAAAAGGGATGAATCAGGAGAGAAAGAGAGAGGAGAAAATCAGGAGAAAGAAAGGAAGAGAGAGAGAGACAGAGGGAAGCGAGAAAATATGGAGTAATAGGAGTGGAATCTATCTATCTATCTATCTATCTATGCATATATATATATGTATATATATAAAAGTAAACGCGTGTGTGTGTCTGTCTGTGTGTCTGTGTACATTTTCCTTTGCAATAACTCTGTTAATTTGCAGTCTACAGACTCAAAATTTGATATACAGGGGGCACTGAGATTGGCGAAAATCTATGTGATCGGTTTTCGGTCAGAAATTGGCCTGTTAATGGGTCAACGTTCAACGATTTGACCTTTGAGAACTCTACCAAACTCCTCCGACAATTTGGAGTATAAACACTTGAAATTTTAGATATAGGTTCCTTGGACGTGGCTGTAACTTAATAACTTGATTTGAGTCCAAAGCAATAAATTTTAAGGGGTTTAATAGGGGTCAAAGTTAAAAAAATTGACCGTTAAAATTTTTGTTTTTGTTTTTGATCAGCATACACCCCAAACAGTGAAAAGTGAACGTGTCTGTGGGTATGTGTGTGTACATTTCTCTACGCAATAACTCCATCAATGTTCAGTCTACAGACTCGAAATTTGATATACAGGGTACTGAGATTTGGGAAAATCGATGTGATCGGTTTACAGCCAGAAATTTTACGATTTAAGGGTAAAAGTTCAACAGTTTGACCTTTGAGAACTCTACCAAACTCCTCCGACAATTTTGGGTCTAAACGCTTGTAATTTTAGATATAGGTTCTTTGGACATATATCTAACTTAATAACTTACTTAGAGCCCAAAACAATAAAGGTTAAGGGGTTATAATAGGGGTCAAATTAAAAAAAAATTGACCTTTTTTATTTTTGCTCAGCAGTCACCTCCATGCACTTGGGCAACGCCGGGACCCATGCTAGTCGATATATCTATAAAAATGAACGTGTCTGTTTGTCTGTCTCTCTGTGTACATTTTCCTTCGCAATAACTCTGTCAATTTTAAGTCTACAGACTCGAAATTTGATATACAGGGTACTGATATTTTGGAAACTCTGTGATCGGGTTTCGGCCATAAATGTGGCTGTTAAAGGGTCAAAGTTCAACTATTTGTCCTTTGAAAACCCTACCAAACTCCTCGACAATTTTGGGTCTAAACACTTGAAATTTTAGATATAGATTCCTTGGACATGGATCTAACTTAATAACTTGATTTGAGCCCAAAACAATAAATTTTAAGGGGTCATAATAGGGGTCAAAGTTAAAAAAATTGACCTTTTTTTTTGCTCAGCATACACCCCCAAACACCCTGGCAACGCCGGGCACCCATGCTAGTATATATATATATGAGTGTTATGACGATTAATCGGAATCAGGAATCAGAAAAAATGGGAGCTTTTTGGGATATCCGAATCGGTATCGGAATCGGAAAATTTGAGCCTATTTTCTTATAGTTATTTCGATATTTTATAGTTACTTATTCGATATTTTATAGTTACTTATTCGATATTTTATAGTTACTTATTCGATATTTTATAGTTACTTGTTCGATATTTTATAGTTACTTATTCGATATTTTGTAGTTTCTTGTTCGATATTTTATAGTTACTTATTCGATATTTTATATTTACTTATTCGATATTTTATAGTTACTTATTCGATATTTTATAGTTACTTGTTCGATATTTTATAGTTACTTATTCGATATTTTATAGTTACTTATTCGATATTTTATAGTTACTTGTTCGATATTTTATAGTTACTTATTCGATATTTTATAGTTACTTATTCGATATTTTATAGTTACTTATTCGATATTTTATAGTTACTTGTTCGATATTTTATAGTTACTTATTCGATATTTTATAGTTACTTGTTCGATATTTTATAGTTACTTATTCGATATTTTATAGTTACTTATTCGATATTTTATAGTTACTTGTTCGATATTTTATAGTTACTTATTCGATATTTTATAGTTACTTATTCGATATTTTATAGTTACTTATTCGATATTTTATAGTTACTTGTTCGATATTTTATAGTTACTTATTCGATATTTTATAGTTACTTGTTCGATATTTTATAGTTACTTATTCGATATTTTATAGTTACTTATTCGATATTTTATAGTTACTTGTTCGATATTTTATAGTTACTTATTCGATATTTTATAGTTACTTATTCGATATTTTATAGTTACTTATTCGATATTTTATAGTTACTTATTCGATATTTTATAGTTACTTGTTCGATATTTTATAGTTACTTGTTCGATATTTTATAGTTACTTATTGACATTTTATAGTTACTTTTTCGATATTTTATAGTTACTTATTCGATATTTTATAGTTACTTATTCGATATTTTATAGTTACTTGTTCGATATTTTATAGTTACTTATTCGATATTTTATAGTTACTTATTCGATATTTTATAGTTACTTGTTCGATATTTTATAGTTACTTGTTCGATATTTTATAGTTACTTATTCGATATTTTATAGTTACTTATTCGATATTTTATAGTTACTTGTTCGATATTTTCAATAAACTTGGATTCAGTTTTTCGGCTCTAACCTAACATTAAAACGATTCTCTTATGCCCCTTTAGTCCTCACATTCCGTAATCGATTTTTTTGAAATTGCTCGGCGGATGGCGGCGATAAGGCTAGCTTTCATGTTGTGGTGTTGGCTAATTACCAAGGTTAAAAGTTATTTAGTTGTTATCGATCTATCTGTCTATCAATCTATTCAACGATATGCTTAAAATAGTTTATATTGGGAGTTTTTTATTGTTTATAGAATTAAGTTTAGCAATAGATGTTAGCTGGGATGTTTATATAATTTAGCTAGGTTAAATATAAACAAAATAACCTTGAACAGACGTACGTGACGGAAAGGTCACGTTAAGGCGACGAGTCTTTTAATAAATGACGTGACGTAACTGAGGTCAGAGGTCGGGAAGTTTGATCACCAGAGTGAATAGACGACCAAGGACGTGGGAAGCGGCGTCACTTCGGACAGCCAAGATGTAAGAACGTGTAATCTCTGAAAATGCTGGCCAGATAATGAGAATAAATATTCATAAATAATTCAGGTATGTGTTGTGTTATTTATAGTTGTTAAAAGAACTATTTGTCTAAACTGTTTCGATACGTCCACGTCAATCGGTTCGTGTTAGAACTGTTGCATAAATGTTAAAATACACAGCCTACACGGTCACAAGCAGACATGTATTCACATACAACATATGATACGTTTTGTAATATATCTTGATATACGACAGAGGGAGGTCATGTTGGTGATGTTCTCGACATGTGACCAAACGAAGTAGTCCAGCAGGTTCAGGTCGGGAGAGGAGGGCGTTCAACGAGAGAAAGGGTACAAAGTCGTAGCACTCCTTCTGAAGCCAAGCCTGGAGCCAAGCCTGGGTGTCTTTGGTTTGTGGGCAGGCGCCAGGTCCTGCTGCCACACCCAGGTTCAAACAACGTTCGATGATCCCGATGATTAATTCGTGGATCCTACCAGGGACACGAATTTTATCGGATGAATGGGCGGCCTATAAAGTTCTGAACCACTTTGATCATGGAACGTATCAACATAGTGCATGTTTTTGGCGTGGTCGCTTGCGCGAACAACAATGGCTACCACTTTTAACATAAGGACTTACATTTCTTAATATCCGGAAAACTACTTATTTGCGGAAAATTAAAATGCGATATTCGTTTTAAGCATATGCAACAACTTTTAAAAGTCGTTATTTTAAAGAAAAATTTACTGAAATTTTATTCAAACGGTTTTTATTTGAACTTTTTTATAAAAAAATTATACCATTTATAATTAAAATATGTTTATGAATTGTTTTTTAATCAAACATCAGAGGTGTTGGTAATTTTTTAAATTTTGTTTAAAAATATTTGTAAACAGTTTTTTATTATATATTTATGAACAGTTTTTTATTTGATTAAAAACAAATAGTTAATAAGCACATTATTAAAAAAACAGTTAATAAATATTTTGATAACAGTTCTATTTTTATGTTTGATGAGAAAAAATTTATCAACACATGATGTTAAAATTACTCATGTAAGCTTGCCCAGTCACTTAAACCGTGTTAATAAAAAGAAACTACTTAACTATCAACACATAATAACATTTCATGTTTCTTTTTATAAATGGAATATAACAAAAATCGTACATTAAGTAACTCTTACCGAAGGCAGTAGCAGTAACATCTCATAAGTTAACTGGTTGGTTAAAAAAAAAATAAATAAATAAAAATAAAACAAAGAAATTAAACCATTTAACCAGTCAATCCTATTTCTCACTGTACCTGTAACCAAACGCAATAGCAGTTACCCTTTTTTACGTATTTGCTTCAGTTTTTCTTTATGATTTAAACTATCTTTAAGTTTTTTTTTATTGCATTAGATTCTGTAATTTGCAGTTTCAAGACATTAAAATTACTTACAAATATTTATTAATGCTTTGGAGATTATGCAAACAATAGACTTTTAGCTTGTTAAAAACGGAAAAAAGTTATAGCCGTGGACTCATAGTAAGTGATTTATGCCATACTAGCTTTTGTTAAAAGTCGCACTTTTTGTTTTCGGCGGAAGTGACGTAAGACAAATTTAAGGCACGGATGACTAACACTGTATATAATGTATTTTTTTTTAAAAGCAAATATAAACAAAGAAGTTTTGGTAAACTTTTACTTGGTTTTCATCTTTACCTTTTCTAAAGGAAAAGGTAAAGAAGGAAACCAAATAAAATGACGACTTGTAAAGGTTTTTTGCATATGCTAAAAACGAATATCGCATTTAAATTTTCCGCAAATGAGTAATTTTCTGAATATTATCAATGTAATTCCTTATATTAAAAGTGGTGACCATTGTTGTACGCACAAGCGCGCATATTTTTAGTAATATTTCTATACTTACTATTCCATAGCTAGGTGTAACATATACTGATCCGACGGATTAAGCGTAGTCTTGTGTATATATAACTCTCGAAATATACACGAACACAGAATTCGCATAAAGCATATTAAAATAAACTTTTCTACTGAATACGCATAATTTCTACACGTGATAAACAACTTGTAAGATTTTTGAAACGGCAAAAGTGTTAAAAATGAGGATTAGGGTTAGGGTTAGAGTTCTTTTTGGTTTACAAGTTCTCGATTGTTAGATATATCATACTCAATATAAAGTTTACAAATCATTTCATTCTATTTCTTTTTTAACTAGCATTTAATCCCGGCGTTGCCCGGGTGTTTGGAGGTGTATGTTGAGCAAAAAAAAAAAAAAAAATCGGTCAATTTTTTAAAAAACTTTTACCCCTATTATAACCCCTTAACATTTATTGTTTTGGACTCAAATTATTAAGTTAGAGCCATGTCCAAGGAACCTACATCTAAAATTTCAAGTGTGTAGACCCAAAATTGGCGGAGGAGTTTTGGTAGAGTTCTCAAAGGTCTAATTGTTGAACTTTGACCCCTTAACAGCCAAATTTCTGGCCGAAAACGGATTCCAGAGATTTTCGCCAATCTCAGTACCCTGTATGTCAAATTTCGAGTCTGTAGACTGAACATTGACAGAGTTATTGCGTTGGAAAATGTACACACACAAACACACACACAGATACGTTCACTTATATATATATTCCTTTTTTTTAATTGTGTATTAACTATTTTGTCATTGTCAGAAGGTGAACGATACAAAAAGAATAAATAGAAAGTATAATGTAGCAAAGACAATCTAAGACAGATAAAATTTCACCCTTGATATTCAAGAGCGGAGACATACAAAATGAAGCAATCCCTGTGAAAATAAAGAGCAAGGTCATTTGCGTAGAAAAGTCTAATGGACAATATGCAAATAACTATCCACATATAAATCGTTGCTATCAATCGCAAAGATACGAATATATTTGAAAAAAAGAAAAGACTGAAACTTTTGATATTATTATAAGATAAGTTAATTGTTGTTATGATCAGTAAAATGCATGTTATGAAAAGGGGGGAAACGTAGAATCACATCAACACAAAATAACAGGGAAGAGACCTTCCACTAGCATTTAATTCACCGGATTTCAAACAAGCTGCGAAAAAAAAGAAGCCCGCCAAGAGTCCAATAGAGAGGTTGTTAATTTTATTCCGTTTTCTTAATGCGAGAGATAAACACCGAATACAAACTGTTTCAATAAAGGCATAAACATCCAGCATTAAAAACCCATACAGTGGAACACCTTGAAGTTCTGAGCACAAATTATCACCGTCATATTTAATGATTTCACACACAGAATGCGCCGCTCTTTGTCAGATTGAGACCCCTATCTTCATACAGTTCTCACCTGGAACCGTAGAGACTCGACGCCTCTATCCACTGCACCATGTGCCCCGATTCTCTACGGTTCTATGTAAGCATTGTCAATAATAAAATATCAAGCATAAGAAATTGATACAACGGGATATTCTGCAGATCTGATCGCAAATGGTCGCCTCCATATTTCACGATCTTGTTTATAAGATGCCCAACTTTTTCAGATGGAAGTTGTCGTTTAGATCGAAATAACTCGCTGGCCTTTGCAATGTTTTTCTTGTATTTTGGATTCTCAATCACCTCCTTAATATTTTCAACCAACTCGTCTACTGTGAAATTATAAAGATTCATTGAAATCCCGAAACCTTTCAATTTCATCCCTTCACTATTAAAGAACTGATCCGCAATCACTGGAAAGCTAATGACCGGGACAGCGTGATAAAGACTTTCATATCTCCCACTATTCCCGCAGTGTGTGATGAATAATTTAGTATTTGGATGAGCAAGAAGATCGTTCTGAGGCAGCCATTTTGTTAGGAGTATATTTTGGCGGGAATAAGAAGAATTTGATTGTTTCCAGACGACATCGTTTTTAACCTTACTAAACGCTTCGGCCATTTTATTAGCGTAAACATCCCAATCGGGACCGACAACAGTTCCCGGAGACACAACAATAATTCCATTTTTAAAAGCTTTAACAAAATCCAGATAATTTCCCCTCAGCGGCATTGCTGGGCGTAGGGCTATTCCTCCGATATATTTCACATTGGGAAGCGCCGGAAGTGCTGGATTAAGATAAGTGAACATCGATGACATAAAGCTTGCTTACCGGATAAGATCATCAAAAGAAATGTCTTCTCGTTCGAGTACATAGTCTTTTATTTTACTAGCAGGGTACCTGGTGCTGGTGTCAAGTACTGATGTAAATTAATGAATGTTTTAATAATGCTTCCTTTAAATGAAGTTTCTACAGCTGAGGTCATCGGTATAGTTGAATAAACTGAAATCGGTCATGTTGTTCGATGTATGTTGATCTGGTTGTGGATCCCTTGGAGGATAAAAGGTACATCCAGTCTGTATGCGAAAACAGTAAAGCAGTTGCTTACGAAGTATGCATCAACAACCACTAAGGAAGCATTAAAAGATTTTAACTTTAAAAAGAGTTCGTTGTTTGGAAGATAGCGATCACATACTTTACGGTATGCCGAAAATGCTTCCTTGATTAGAGGGTTGCTTCGAAACCGTAACACTTCATCCAAGTATTTATTCATTATTTCTAACTCTGGAAATTCCTCGATGATGAACAAGTTTACTCCTTTTGTCGTTAGGCTGAACTTATCTCTAAATTTCTCAGGAATACTAATGTAGCTGGTGTGGCCGAATTTTGTCAATTGGTCAGCTACTCTCACCATTGGGTTGATGTGGCCGTAATATGGGAAAGATAGAAACAGAATATTTTCTGATTTGGTCAGTGGAAAATACGGACCACTGAGAATTAATGCATTTAATATCTGTTCCAATTTCATTGTAATTCTTTATAAAATTCTTCCTCAAGGTCAGTCTACAAAAGAAATCAGAAATAAGTTAATTGAGACACGCACACACACATATATTTTATGGCAAAATATAGACCAATATACATGACGATAAAAAATTAAAAAAAAAGGAAAATAACAGGTAGCTAACCATGGTTTGCTTCCTCGCTCAACAGAACTAAATCGTGGAAATTTGCGATTAAATAATTGCCATGAATATGGCGAGAGAGAGATAAATATATAAATAAAAAAATATATAGAAAAATAAAGGAGAAAACAATCACATCGGAATCAACTTAAGTCCTAAGAGATTTTCTCTCTTACAAATGATTTTTAGAAGTTTTAGATGAAGGAGTAAGAGCAACCTACTTAAGATTATGTCAGCACTGAAATTTGTAATACAGCATGGTTATTCATAATATGTTTATTTATAACATGGTTATTTATAATATGGTTAATTATAATATGGTTATTTATAATATGGTTATTTATAACATGGTTATTTATAATATGGTTATTTATACCATAGTTATTTATAATATGGTAATTTATAATATGGTTATTTATAATATGTTTATTTATAATATGGTTATTTATAAAATGGTTTTTTATAATATGTTTATTTATAATATGGTTATTTATAATATGGTTGTTTATAATATGTTTATTTATAATATGGTTATTTATAATATGGTTATTTATAATATGGTTATTTATAATATGTTTATTTATGATATGGTTATTTATAATATTTTTATTTATAATATGGTTATTTATAATATGGTTATTTATAATATGGTTATTTATAATATGGTTATTTATAATATGGTTATTTATAATATGGTTATTTATAATATGGTTATTTATAATATGTTTATTTATAAAATGGTTATTTATAATATGTTTATTTACACTATGGCTATTTATAATATGGTTATTTATAATATGTTTATTTATAACATGGTTATTCATAATATGTTTATTTATAATATGGTTATTTATAATATGTTTATTTATACTATGGTTATTTATAATATGGTTATTAATAATATGTTTATTTATAATATGGTTATTTATAATATGGTTATTTATAATATGTTTATTTATAATATTTTTATTTATAATATGGTTATTTATAATATGGTTATTTATAATATGGTTATTTATAATATGGTTATTTATATTATGTTTATTTATAAAATGGTTATTTATAATATGTTTATTTATAAAATGGTTATTTATAATATGTTTATTTATACTATGGTTATTTATAATATGGTTATTTATAATATGTTTATTTATAATATGGTTATTTATAATATGGTTATTTATAATATGGTTATTTAAAATATGTTTATTTATAATATGGTTAATTATAATATGGATATTTATAATATGTTTATTTATAATATGTTTACTCATAAAATGGTTATTTATAATATGGTTATTTATAATCTGGTAATTTATAAAATGGTTATTTATAATATGTTTATTTATAATATGTTAATTTATACAATGGTTATTTATAATATAGTTATTTATAATATGGTAATTTATAATATGGTTATTTAAAATATGTTTATTTATAATATGGTAATTTATAATATGTTTATTTATACTATGGTTATTTATAATATGGTTATTTATAATATGTTTATTTATAACATGGTTATTTATAATATGTTTATTTATAATATGGTTATTTATAATATGGTTATTTATATGTTTATTTATAATATGGTTATTCATAATATGTTTATTTATAATATGGTTTTTAATAATATGGTTATTTATAATATGTTTATTTATAATATAGTTATTTATAATATGTGTATTTATAATATGTTTATTTATAATATAGTTATGTAAAATATCTTTATTTATAATATGGTTATTTATAATATGTTTATTTATCATATGTTTATTATTAATATGTTTATTTATAATATGGTTATTTATAATATGGTTATTTATAATATGTTTATTTATAATATGTTTACTCATAAAATGGTTATTTATAATATGGTTATTTATAATATGGTAATTTATAAAATTGTTATCCATAATATTTTTATTTATAATATTTTTTTTATAATATGGTTATTTGTAATATGTTTATTTATAATATGGTTATTTATAATATGGTTATGTATAATATGTTTATTACTAATATGGTTATTTATAAAATGTTTATTTATCATATGTTAACCATAAATATGGTTATTTATAATATGTTTATTTATAATATAGTTATTTATAATATGATTATTTATAATATGTTTATTTATAATATGTTTATTTATAATATGGTTATTTATAATATGTTTATTTATAATATGATTTTTATAAAATGTTTATTTTTAATATGTTTATTTATAATATGGTTATTTATAATATATTTATTTATAATATGATTTTTATAACATGTTTATTTATAATATGTTTATTTATAATATGGTTATTTATTATACGTTTATTTATAATAGTTTGTTTATAATATGGGTATTTATATTATGGTTATTTGTAATATTTTTTATTTATTGTATGGTTATATTTAATATGGTCATATTTAATATGGTTATTTATAATTTAGTTATTTACAATATGTTTATTTATAATATCATTATGTATAATATGTTTATTTATAATATGGTTATTTCCAATAGGTTTATTTATAATATGGTTATTTATGGTTATTTATAATATCATTATTTATGATATGTTTATTTATAATATGGTTATTTATACCATGGTTATTTATAATATGGTAATTTATAATATGGTTATTTATAATATGTTTATTTATAATATGGTTATTTATAAAATGGTTATTTATAATATGTTTATTTATGATATGGTTTTTTATAATATGAGTATGTATTATATGGTTATTTATAATATTGTTATTTATCATCTGTTTATCATTGATATGGTTATTCATAATATGTTTATTCATTATAAAGTTATTTGTAATATTTTTATTTATAATATGTTTATTTATAATATGGTTATTTATAATATGTTTATTTATAATATTGTTATTTGTAATATGTTTATTTATAGTATGTTTATTTATAATATGTTTATTTATAATATGTTTATTTATTATCTGTTTATTTATAATATGGTTATTAATAATATTGTTATTTATACTATGTCTATTTATAATAGGGTTATTTATAATATGTTTATTTATGATATGGTTATTTATAATATGTTTATTTATAATCTGTTTTTTTATGTATTGCTATTTATAATATTGTTATTTATAATATGTTTTTTTATAATATGGTTATTTATAATATGGTTGTTTATAATATATTTATTTATAATATGTTTATTTATAATATGGTTATTTATAATATGGTTATTTATTATATGGTTATTTATAATATGTTTATTTATAAGGTAGTTAATTGTAATATGGTCATTTGCAGTATGGTTATTTATAATATGTTTATTTTTAATATGATAATTTATAATATGTTTATTTATAATATGATTTTTATAACATGTTTATTTATAATATGTTTATTTATAATATGTCTATTTATAATATGGTTATTTATATTATGGTTATTTACAATATAGTTATTTATAATATGTTTATTTACAATATAGTTATTTATAATATGTGTATTTATAATATGGTTATTTAAAATATGGTTATTGATAAGGTGCTCGCAAATCCCGTATGCATTACTCAGGACATCTGAAGGTAAAAAGTTGCATAACGAATCTTTGATGTATTGTTTAAAACGAAAATCCAATCTTTGCGATGTCTTCCCAGCATAGTGTGCGCTGCAACTCCATTTGAATAAATAAATAAACGGTGGTAGGATGAGAACATCTTATCGTTTTTAATTTTCTTTGATATACACTCTGTTGTCTGCTGGAACAGCAAAGTCTACGATTTTACAGGACTTTTTTTCTTGTTAATTATTACGACATCTGGTCTTCTTGCTTGGATGGGTTTGTCCGTCTGTATGTCCATGTCTTATAGGATTTTGTGATTCTCGTTTTCAAGTACTGTTGCTGGCTTATGTTCATACCACTTGTCTGTGCGTTCGAGGTGCTGTTGTTTGCATAGTTCCCAGTGTACTGCCTTTCCTACTTGGTTGTGTCTGTTGTTGTAATCCTTTTGGGCCAGTTTGTAGCATTCACTTACTATATGGTTTATCGTTTCGTCTCTTTGTCCACAGCGTCTACATTTGCTATTTTCTTGTGTTTTGTCGATCTTTGCTTTGATGTAGTTGGTTCTTATGGAGTTATCTTGTGCCACGGTTATTAGGGATTCGGTTTCTCGGCTTATGTGTCCTTTTTGCACCCATGTCTAAGTGTTTTCGTTATTTTCATCTTTTTATCCTTGTGAATCTTCCATGTTTTTTTTTCTTCCCATTTTTCTTTATTCGTTTCATCCTTTGTCTCTGTTTTGTTGATTTTTTTTCAGTGTCTACTGCTCGCTGCCACGATTATCCTTTCCGTGTTTTGCATTATGTTTTTCTAGTTCTATTCTGTGTCTTTCACACAGTTTTCTATACCAACCAGTCTTCTTTCGCCTTCTTTCCTTTTCATGTAAAGTCGGTCAACATCGTCCTTTGGGTGTAGTGCATAAGTTTCCTGGTCTTCTGATCGAGCTATCCAGAGCATGTTACTAGTGATACTGCACATGTATTTATACGTTTTATTAGGTTTCTGCTATATAATTTAGTTTCCAGGAGTTTTCTTGTTCTCCTGAGGTATTCATTTCCAATTTTCTCTTCCATTTCTGTTGCTTTGATAGTGTCTGCTTCCAGAACTCATTTATAAGCGTCTTGTTACCCTAGCGTTCTCAACTCCGTTTGGCTCCATACCTTCTGTTGTCTCTAGTTTTCCCCTTCTTATAACTAGTAGTGCACACTTTTCCATACCAAACTCCATCTGGATATCCTGGCTGAAGATCCTGGTTATGTTAATTAGTGCCTCTAGTTCCTTTTCGATCCTTGTAAAAAGTTTCAGATCAGCCTTGTACATGAGGTGGTTCATTTTTTTTGTATTAAAGAACTTGTGTCCGGCTTGGAACTTTCTCAGTATGCTATTCAGGGATTTGGTCTGTCGAAGGGCGACATAATAAGACCGCTAGCTGGTTGGGAGAGGTCAGAGAAAGGCTATCAGGAATGCAGCAGATGGAGAACGTTGAGGAAACCATTGATGACGTGAATGCTAGCATACGAAGGATGACAAACTGAAGGTACCTGGTCCAGATGGAGTGATAGGATTTTGGTTCAAACAGTTCCAATGCATTCATTCACCTATAGATGCTGCCCTGCAAAAGGCCGTAGAGTCGGGAGATATATCTGATTGGCTTGTTAAGGGAAGGACGACACTGATTTGGAAGGATCCTGCAAAGGAAGCAGCTGCCAGCAATTACAGACCAATTACATGTCTACCACTAATGTGGAAACTGTTAACCGGAATCTTTGTAGAAAAAGTTTATGGACATCTTGTGAGTAATGAACAGAAAGGGTGTCGGAAAGGCTCGAGAGGTACTAAGGAGCAACTAATGATTGATAAGGCAGTAATGCAGGGTGCAAAGAGGAAGAAGATGAATCTGAGTGCAGCATGGATCGATTACAGAAAGGCTTACGATATGATTCCCGAAAGGATGAAACGCTAGTGTATGTAAGTATTTAATAATTATTATAGTAAATAATTATGTCAGTCCCTTTAAGAAACTCATTTCTTAACGTTGAGCACTCTCAGGTTAATAAAGTCAGTCAATTTAGCTCTTATGCGCAGATCGTCATATACTGATTAGATCACTCTGACCGACGTTGAAAACATTTAAAAATAAATGGTTAAATTTTAACCGTATTTCTCGCGGTTGACGGTGGCCGAATAGATTGGGTCCTTGCTAATGAAGCCAAGCCAGAGATGGCTTCTGTTGCTGGGTTCGAATCTATCGACCTGTGTTAATCCTGACACGACGCAATGATAATTCCCGAAAGGATGAACTACTAGTGTCTGTAGATATTTAATAATTATTATAGTAAATAATTATATATATATATATATATATATATATATATATATATATATAATAAGATTATATGTTATTTGTTTTTGTTTTTGCGATACGTTTTGAATGAATCCAATTATTTACGAAAGTGCATTTTTACCTAAATGCGAGTTGGGAATAATTTTCCCTTTACCCAATTTGGTATCCCCACACTGGTGTATATATTCTTTTAAAAATATAATTATCAACTGAAAGGTTTTTCGTCGTCTACAACTCATCAGAGTGGCTGAATCTAGCGAGATTCGAAATCGGGACCCCACGATCATGTGCTTAACCTCTTTATCCGCTGGGCCATTCTCGATCGCGATTTGCTTATATGTTATTTGTTTTTGTGATAAGTTTGTGAATGAATTCGATTATTTACGAAAACAGTTGGCGAGAATGGATAGCGGATAAAGAGGGTGGACTCATAATTGTGGGGTCCCGATTTCGAATCTCGCTAGATTCAGCCACTCTCATGGGTCGTAGATGACGAAACACGTGTCAGTGGATAATTATATTTTAAAAAACAATATATATAGTAAGAGGTATATTTGGTAAAAAAACAGAGAAAAATCCGTCACTTGTTTCCCCTTTCAGCGCCTTTTTATTATACACAGAAACTATAGACTTCCGCCATTTTATCCTTTCTATCTTCTTATTTTGTCATATTGTTCCTTTTTTATTCTGTCCTTTCTAACAAACAACTTCTTACTGACATCCTCAACCCCATTTCCTTTCCTCTCTTTTTTAAAAATTCTAATTCTAATTTTAATTTATTTAAATATACTTTTTCATTTCCTCCTTTCCTCCTTTCTTTCTCTCTATTCTTCCTCTCTATCCATTACTCCCCCTCTTAGTTTTTAATATCCGTATGTAATCATAAATATTTCCTTTTAATTCATTTTGGCTTAAATTATCTGATGACATTGGCTGGATAATTTGTTTATCCTGTTTATAGAAACAATCTTGTAATGATTTAGGCAAATACTCCCGAGGTTTAAATAATAAAACACACACACACACACACACACACACACACACACACACACACACACACACACACACACACACACACACACACACACACACACACACACATATATATATAAGTAGAAAAAATCAAGATAATGTAGACTTGAACTTACAATATTTTATTAAAAACAAGGAATTATATATATAAATATATATAAGAGACATATCTACATATATAGAGAGCCAGACAAATATGTCATATAAGATTAAATATACTTTTTAAAATCAAATAAATAAAAATAATAATAATAATAAAAAAACAGAAAAAAGAAATAAAATAAAAATATCAGTTTAGTAAACAGTCACATACCGCCATTTGGCACAAATTTTGTTTTTCTAAAATATTGAAAATCAAAAGACAAAAAAGAAATCGGTTCCACGTTTCTAAATGATCCGGGAATGGGTATTTGTTTTTGATTAAATTTTGTAGGGGGGTAGTTCCCCACCCACAAAACCTAAAGAATTAAATAGTTCTTTTTAAATTCCTATTTTGTGGATAATTTGATAATGTCCCGACGTTGTAAAAGAATTATTTAATTTATGAAAAACAACTATTAGAGTGACGTCACATTTTATGCCAGCTTTTGACCGCCACTGGCTGCCACAAATCACAATCAAGGATTTGTATTACATGACACAAATTAAGTAATTAATCGAAAGTATTTTAAAGTAAATACAATTGTCTATTTTTCATATTAAATCACATGCAATTTTTTCTTTTCGGTTCATTTTTATGTTGATTTTATTACTTTTCAATATCAAATGAACGTAAACGTAATATTAGGTAAATATTATTTTCTTGGATTATTTTTATTTATAAACTTATTTTAGCAGAAAAATAAATGCATGTGCGCACACTAAAATAGACGTTCGATCTTCAGTAAATAATGGTTGAGGTCCGTAATTCGCATAGCAACGCAGTTCTTCGGCTGTATATAATTACCATGACCAGTTGTAACGAAGACTTCAGCATCATATTAACGTTTCACTCTTAGCGTAAACGCAATACTTTTCTAAGAAATACATTTCTCATGCTACGTGATAAAATATATCTAGAATACATTTCATGATAGATTTTTTTCATCTGTACCGTTTGTTGGGCACTGACTGTCGATGCTTAACTGCTGATCAACTTTGGCTGTAACTGGCCTATTGGGTCTCGAATCTCAGCATGGATACACTTGCTATAATATCTAGCCAAACTGGTATTTCGTGCACTTCAATCTTTTGTTTATAAATCTAGAGTATTTGTTAGATTTTTTAGAATTAGTATATATTCAGAGAAGTGTTGTTGAATAACGCGGAGCTATTTTGTATTTTTTCAATATTAAGCTGAACCATATAAACGCATCCAGATTTTAAACGAATGATAATCAAAACTGCCTGGAGACGACTGTTGAAACTCAGTCGAAAGTACTTGCAAACACAACCATAACGCGGAGCTATTTTGTATTTTTTCAATATTTAGCTGAAGCATATAAACGCATCCAGATTTTAAACGAACGATAATCAAAACTGCCTGGAGACGACTGTTAAAACTCAGTCGAAAGTACTTGCAAAAACAACCATAACAAACAGATGTATCAAAACAACTATAGAATTTATTGCACAGATTCAACCGAGAAATAAGAACGACAATTCGAAAAATTGAAAAATTATAAAAAACGCTCATTAAGCAAGAACACTCCGTGCTATTCAAAAATACCTGTCTGAATGAAAACATGCTGCCTAAATACACAATATATATATATATATATATATGTGTGTGTGTGTGTGTATGTGTGTGTGTGTGTGTGTGCGTGTGTGTGTGCGTGTGTGTGTATATGTGTGTAGTAAAATATGAAAAATATATGACAATCAAGCTTCGTTTTTCCGGTTTTCATCCCCGTGAGAAACAGCTAGACGCATGCTTTATAAGGACGAGAAAAGATAAGACTCACGAAAACACAGGGTGAATATTAAGGAGATGAAGAAGCGAAGCCAATACACGAAACTGGCCAGAGAGTTGAAAGAAATCTAGAATATAAAGACAGTCAAAAGAACACTGGGAACAACCCCGAAAAAGTTTGAAAAATAACGGGAGAAATTATAATCATGGGACGTTTACTGAGAAGTTATAGCAGGTAGCAATAATGAAAACGGCTAAAATATTAAGGAAAACACCTTAAATGCCCGGTCGTAAAATATGTTCAATATAGTATTTTAATTTATGCAGATTTCGTATTTATTATAATTATTGAACCCATTCTTTATTGAATGGTATATTATATTCAATAGATAATAGTGCCCCCAAGGCATGGCTTGGTCTAAAATACGCTTAAATGAGATCAATATTTGTTATCATCGACCTTTTTTTTATTTGTAACTTCTTTAGCTGTCAAATATTTCTATTTGTTTTAAAAGATCGTCGTTCTAACATTCCGCTTAGTTGTATAAACTGTATACTTATTTAGTAACCTTATTCGATTCTTGTTACTGTAAGACCCTAATCTGTTATATATATATATATATATATATATATATATATATATATATATATATATATATATATATATATATAAAGCAAAAATTGTAATTAGTAAAAACCTGAAAAGAGTGCACAATACTATTGCAGAACATTTTTTTACCCTTTCTCTTTCCCCCCCACTTCTATTCCTTTCCTTGTCTGGTTGAATATTTTAACCCCCCCTTACCCCTTACTACCTTCCAATGTTTCTTAAATCTAAAAACTTAACTGTCGTCGACTCTTTTTTTGGGTGGGGGTTCTTCTAATATCGTTTTTCCTAATCATAATAATATTTTCTGTAAAATCTGGTGATGTTACTGAATCGTTGATACGATTCGGTAACCGAAACATGTATAACTAAGCAGATAAAACTGATAAAATGTATATAAAAGTTAAATTAATCAATATTTTTGTTTGTATAAAAGGGCGAAGAACATTCAAAATCAAATCATCATCATCATCATAATAATAATAATAATAATAATAATAATAATAATAACAATAATAATAATAATAATAATAATAATAATAATAATAATAACAATAATAATAATAATAATAATAATAATAATAATAACAATAATAATAATAATAATAATAATAATAATAATAACAATAATAATAATAATAACAATAATAATAATAATAATAATAATAATAATAATAATAACAATAATAATAATAATAACAATAATAATAATAATAATAATAATAATAATAACAATAATAATAATAATAATAATAATAATAACAATAATAATAATAATAACAATAATAATAATAACAATAATAATAATAACAATAATAATAATAATAATAATAATAATAATAATAATAATAATATTGTAATAATCATAATCATGTAATAATATTATAATAATCATAATAATATAATAATCACGAAAATATCACCGCCGGAAAAAAGATATTCTATTCGTATTATTTGGATTCTACGAACTACTGTTCTCATCTTGAGTGTCATTTGAACATTTCAGTTGATGTAACATCCAACTATTTTCAGGTGTTTATGGTAGCGAACTCATGAATATTTTTCTCAGGAATCAGCAAGGAATTTCGAACAGAACTATTTATTTAATTCACGGTGGTAACATTCTCTTGTAACTGGGTAAAATTACTAAGAAATTTTCTGTTGTATTTTGAATGTCGTCCAAGGAGAGTGTAACTTATAAATATAATTTACCCAGCACCTTATCCACAGCGCCACAGTCATTGAGGAGTACAACAGAAAGATGACTGAATTCGAAAGATACACCTGAAGAAGGTCGGAGGCTATATCAATCAAAACATTGAGTAAATAACACGAAAAATGAGAACATTAGTCTGATGAATCGAAATAATTCGAATTATCAAACTTTATCTAAAAAATTCAGAAACATCTGGTAGACAATAAAGTCGCATTAAAGTTGATTTGCAATAAAACATAAGAAAATATTGTAAATTATATTATTTTGTTGAGGGGGATTCGTCCTACACAACTATATACAGAACGAGTATTTCATTTATAAACATATTCAAGCATCCCTTACATGCTAAAGAAGGTCGCAAAATACAATGAGCAAAACTTTGTAAAAATAAAGTTAGATTGCGGAAAAAATTGTGAATGATATTAACAATTTCGCAGTTATTTTATTCATATGGGAATCATATATACAATACGATTTAGGGAAAGAATCGCAGGATTATTTTGTTATTTATTAACATATGTCGGCCTTACTCCTATTCTGAAGGCTGTAGGATTCAACGATCCAAACATTGTGAAAATGCCAGTAATAATGAAGAGTCAATCTGTAAAAAAAAAGAATAATTTTATTCTCGTTTTGCCTTTTTCTTTCTACAAACAAATGCAAAACATTTGCGCGCCAAATAAACCGTCACAAACAAGACGAAGAAAATGGCCGCGAAAACGACGGCCAAAATATCAAGCATAAAAAATTGATACAACGGAATATTCTGAAGTTCTGATCGCAAATGGTCGCCTCCATATTTCACGATCTTGTTTATAAGATGCCCAACTTTTTCAGATGGAAGTTGTCGTTTAGATCGAAATAACTCGCTGGCCTTTGCAATGTTTTTCTTGTACTTTTGATTCTCAAAAACCTCCTTAATATTTTCAACCAACTCGTCTACTGTGAAATTATAAAGATTCATTGAAATCCCGAAACCTTTCAATTTCATCCCTTCACTATTAAAGAACTGATCCGCAATCACTGGAAAGCTAATGACTGGGACAGCGTGATAAAGACTTTCATATCTCCCACTATTCCCGCAGTGTGTGATGAATAATTTAGTATTTGGATGAGCAAGAAGATCGTTCTGAGGCAGCCATTTTGTTAGGAGTATATTTTGGCGGGAATAAGAAGAATTTGATTGTTTCCAGACGACATCGTATTTAACCTTACTAAACGCTTCGGCCATTTTATTAGCGTAAACATCCCAATCGGGACCAACAACAGTTCCCGGAGACACAACAATAACTCCATTTTTAGAAGCTTTAACAAAATCAAGAAAAATTTCAACGAGTGGCATTGCCGGACGTAGGGCTATTCCTCCGATATATTTCACATTTGGAAGAGCCGGAAGTGCTGAATTCAGATATAAGTCAGAATCGATGACATACAGCTTTGCTTGTCGTATAAGATCATCAAACGAAATGTCCGCTCGTTCGGGTGCATAGTCTTTTATCTTTCTACCAGGGGTACCCATTGCTGGTTTCAAGTATTCAAGTAAATTAAAAATCGTGTTAGAGATTCTTCCTTTAAATGAAGTTCCTACAGCTGGGCCGATCGGTATATATGAAAGAACTGAAATCGGCCATGTTGTTCGATGTATGTTGATCTGGTTGTGTACCCCTTGGAGGATAAAAGGTACATCCAGTCTGTATGCGAAAACAGCAAAGCAGTTGCTTACGAAGTATGCATCAACAACCACTAAGGAAGCATTAAAAGATTTTAACTTTAAAAAGAGTTCGTCGTTTAGAAGATAGCGATCACATACTTTATGGTATGCCGAAAATGTTTCCTTGATTGGAGGGTTGCTTCGAAACCGTAACACTTCATCCAAGTATTTATTCATTATTTCTAACTCTGGAAATTCCTCGATGATGAACAAGTTTACTCCTTTTGTCGTTAGGCTGAACTTATCTCTAAATTTCTCAGGAATACTAATGTAGCTGGTGTGGCCGAATTTTGTCAATTGGTCAGCTACTCTCACCATTGGGTTGATGTGGCCGTAATATGGGAAAGAAAGAAACAGAATATTTTCCGATTCGGTTAGTTGAAAATACAGACCGTTGAGAATGAACGCATTTAAAATCAGTTCCAATTTCATCGTGTAACTCAGAAGAGGATTCTCTGTAAAAATTAATCAGGATGAACCTGCAAAAGAAAGTAGAAATAAGTTGTTATGTGTGTATAGATATATATATATATATATATATATATATATATATATATATATATAAAATTTAAGGTAATTCAAAGGTAAAGTAAACAATGAAGTTGAAACGAGGTTAATACAAGAGTGCTCAATACCGAAGTAGGACAGTACGTACCTTTTATTTGTTTTACAGATGCATTAATATGTCGCCAAACATTCATGAGTATTTTCCGGTCAGCCAGTTACTAGTAACTAGAAACCTCTTCAAGTGATATTGCTCATCAGCTTAATTTGTAATGAAAATTATCCAAGGATTCAGCGATCAGACAAAAATTATCAGGAGGTCACATTACATTTGATTTAGAATAAGAAAGAAATGGTCTTTAATGCAAAGACAACAAAAAAAGAAGAAGTGAGGATTAAGTTTTGTTTCAAAATAGAAAGAGAAAAAGAAAAAAATAAACAGAAGAAAGAAAGGAGGGGAAAAAGGAAGAAAAAGTGTGGAAGAGAAAGAAAAAAGTAGGAAAATTAAAACGGAAAGACTGCAGATATATTACGTTTCTTCAGCTATATTCGAAATCGAAATCCTTGGTATATATATATATATATATATATATATATATATATATATATATATATATATATATATATATATAAATATAACTCTTGGTTCGCAATTAATAGTTTAAAAAACCACTGGACGGATGGCTTCCACGTTTTGGTATAATATGTTTACTATATCCATGTGTGTTTTTATATATTTATTTTTAATTATAACATTGTACTTAATTTTTCTATGATAAATAGGTGGTTTTCTTTGTACTGATAGGCCATTTTTTTTTATTTAGGGACAATTATTTATTACCGCTTCCTGTCACGTGACCAGTGTTTCCAATTTAGCGGTTTTCCTGCTAGATCTGGAGATTTCGTTTGCAATCTAGCGAGGAATTCTAGAAAATCTGGAGATATTTGGCACCCACACACCCGCAATTTTAGATTCAAAAATAAAGAAAAGCGCTTGAAAATACTTTAAAACATAAAATAAACTCATTCATATAAGTAAAAAAGAAGTAGCATTTATTGCCTTTGGTAACAATTATTTATTTATTATTTGTTTTGTTTTTCACCTTTTTTTCGGCTAACCATTCCTTAATCTCGCTATAAAATCGATTTTTCCAAGTATATTTTAGGTGGGGGGCATTCCAACCTCCGAAGTTTAGTTTAAAATACGATCTAAGCAATCCCGCTTAATTTAGAAGTATTTAGTCGAAAATTGTAAAAAGCAAGAAACAACAACAAAAAAAAAAACAAAAAAAACTCATACCAATACAGTAGAATTTAATTATCGACCAACCTACATACTTTTAACTGCTAAAGCAAAGTTTTTTTGTTTTTTTTTATTTTCTAATTTCAAAATATGTTGCACCATTATTGTGATGTTTAATTTGCAGTATATTTCAATTTAACTTTTATTATAAAAAGTTTGAGTTTATGATTTGTTTCTTGCAAAAATAAAAAAATACCCCCTCTGAAAAACACAGGTAAAACTAGCTGATAAAATATGTAAGCCTTCTGGGGAGCTAACCGCTTCAATATAATTCCAGAAACATATAGTGAGAAAACACGGAACATTTTTTATATTGAATATACTATATTTATAATTATTGTAGTGTAGGGAGTTAAAATATGGAGTTTTTTTTGGGGTGGGTGGGTGAATTAGCGATTTTTGAAAATTTCAGATGATAAAAGTTAAAAATCTAGCGATTTTCTGGACATTTCTTTCTCCTGACCTCGCGGGTTTTTTTAAATGTCAGAAAAGTATATTTTGGTCTCACAGGCTTAATGTAAACATAATGTGTTTACAATATCGGTAAATTTTCAATGGGTTTAATCACATGATTATTGATAATGTAACCATGTGATTGAAATTTGATTTAAATTAACCACACGTGGTCGTTTTGCTATCAAATATTCATCACAAAATGGTAGGGACAGACAATGAATGCCGACGCTCAAAGTGTATAAACATGTTGACCCTTCACTTTACTTAAAAATTCACCAAAAATCAGGAAATTAACCAATTTTAGTGAACATTTCAGAATTTATCAAATAATGATCGCAGAATATAATGAACTAATTATTTTTACTTAAATCTTAGTGAAAATGTTTTATTTTGTTTAAACAAAAAATACCTTCTAAAGTTATGGTTTTCAGTAGTAAATAAAAAAACACAAGAATTTATTTTTGCTTTTCTTATATAAATAAAGCATCGTAATTTGTAACAATAAAAAATAATATTTACAGGAACATTCCGAAAAAAGCCCCTAAAGTCCGTATTAATGAATTCGATATAACTCGAAGAAAAATAAATTTCTCACTATCAGGAAATTAAAGATTCAATTAGATTCCTGTTTCAGTCACCTAAATTATTTAGGGTGAAATGAGTTTAGGAATTTATAGCCAAACCTAAATTTTTTTTGCTTAAAAATATAGCATTAATACAGGAAGTTATGTAAAATTTGCATAGAATGCTCTGCTTTACGGTTGTTGTAAAATGGAACGGAAATTTGAATTTCGTTCCCTTTCAAAATCAGTACATTTATACATTACGTCCAACTCATCGTTCACATTCGACACGTCGACTTTTATAGCTTTTCGGGTATACTGGCAAGGTTAAGGGTGATATTCCGAAAGCCGTTCTCACATGGGTAGATTGGTAGGTGCGTTAGAAAATTCGTGAAAAATAGTGAATAATTCCACCCCGTCTTTCCAAGATTATAACTCCTCGAAAAATGTAATTCAAGCCCTAATTTTTTTTCAATTAAAGGAGCAAGGACCGTGTTTTTTTAAAAAGGTTTTAAACTTCGGACTTTACAGGTAAATTTCTAAAAAACACTACTTTTTTGTTTTAAATTTGAATATATTATTTATTGACCTTTTCTCTTCAATTTGTGATATATAAAACTTGGTGAGTAAATTGATTATTTACTTTTTAATAGAAACTTGAAAATGGGGGGGGCGTGAATTAAAAAAACGTTTGTCTAAAATATTATATTCAGCTTATTGGAAAGAGCATAAAATTTCACATTGATCCTGAAAATATCGTAAAAATAGAGTCAATAGAAAAATTTTGATAGATTTTTAAAGTTTAAAAATTGAAAAATATTGAGTTCGTAAAATTCATTACTGTTTTTTAAAAAAAGTATTAATTTTAAAACAACTTTAATAGTTCATTTTGGAAGTATAATCCATAAAGAAAATAAACAACCCACTTTTAAAGGAGAAATTACGAGTTTTTTATATTTTATTCGCAGTTTCGTGATAGGGGTGTCAAAAATTCTTACAAAAATTCTGATACATCTACTAGATTGGAGTGTTTATTCGTTGTAAACGTACCCGACAACCTATAAATCTCGACATTTCAAATGTGAATGGTAAGCTGGACTTATGTAAAAAATAACAAAAAGATATACCAAAATGACTTTTTCGTTTAAAAATGGAATTATTTCCCTTTCGTTATTAACTTTTTTTTTTTTTTTTTTTTTTTTTAAATATTTTGTGTTTTATATACATAAAGTACAATTGTTGAATGTTCCTGTTTTTATTATATTCGTTGGGGGGCACAATTAAAAAATTAAGAAAGATTAAAATGGAGTGAAATTTAAGTTTCCTTTCCATTTTTACAACAACCGTAAAATAGCGCATACTCAGCAAGTTTTATCGTAATTTATAAGCATAATGTTGAAGCACTAAATAAACATTTTATTTATTTTTCTGCATAATTAATGATGAAAGTATTTTTCTGTTTATTTTCTGAACATCTGTTAAAAGAAAATAATTTGTACATTCTCATGAAAAAAAAATCAAACTTTTCTCTACATTCACATAAATATTTACATGTAAAGCATTCATCTGTTCTTTTTATAATAAAAAAATCGTTTTCAAAGAGAAACGTTTACTGCCAAATTTCTTTAAAAAAAAAGTGCAAGTTTTCCTGAAAAAAAAACTTTCACCTAACAATTTATGGTAAAAAATTAATCTTTTTTTTGGGGAAAAAATAACTTTTATTGATTAAAAATTGCAAAATATAATAAAAGTAAATAAACGAACAAAATGCAATTTTTCTTGAGGAATGTGTTCCATTTTAACAAAATGAGCCACAGCAACGCGTGGCCTGGTACAGCTGTATATATATATATAATTTCCATGAGTTTTGGTTTCGGTTTCGATTCAAGCTAATGTACCCAAGTCATATGGATATATTTTTAATTTTATTTAAATCATAACTTTATAATATATAAGAATCGATAAAATTGGCTCTATAATAATAATATATACAAAATCTGCATGAATAAAAATATCATATTTAAACGTATTTTACGACCGGGCTACGCCGATCGTCCTGCTTGATTAGGTAAATACTTTTGCAGTTTTAACAAAATAATAAATAATACGAGGTTGGAGCTGAAATCAGGGCGTCTCTAATGTCAACATATATTACATATGAAAGAGTCCGTTGTGAAATTTCCACAGGTCTCACTAGTAGTAATAATAGCAATAATAAATAAGACCAAATAATTGATTATGATAATGATAATAAAGTGTGATATTTGGCAGTGACTTGTTATCTCCACTGAAATTAGTGTTGGTAATAAACCTTATTATTAACACTCAAGGAACTTTCACACAGGTCATCAAAGATCTCTCCTTGAAAAAAACTTGTGGTGTTCCCGGAAGCTGAGTGACAACGAGTCTCCCCAGATTTTCAGTATTCTCCATCTCTTTCGATAACATTTGCAAATGAATTTGCGTTATCGCAACAGCCGCTTATCATTGATTTCTCGCTGGCAGCGACCATTGGTCTCCACTGGAATTGAGTGACAATAGGCTCCCAGAAGTCCCAAACCTTTTCGCACTTGTCCAGCGACGGTCTAGTCAGTGCACTCTTCTCGATCTTTCCATCCTCTTTGACCCTTCTCGACTTTTTTTTTTGGGGGGGGGGTGAAAGGGGGCAATGGGAGGGGATGGTAAGAGGATAAAGAACTTATAGATATGCAGTTTCAATGTTCTTGCTTCCATGTGACGCTTTTTCTTGTTTTGCCTTTGTAGCAGTTTGTCTGACCCGTGCATGTGGCTCATGTGTATTAGTTTCCACATTCAAGGGGTGTCCTTAATATTTCCGCTGCTTTCATTATTGTTATTCATTATATCTTTGCAGCCATTCCTCTGATTCCAATTTCTCCCATTCTTTTTTCAAAGTTTTTCGAAATTATTCTTAGTGCTCCTACTATTATAGGTATTATTTCGTTTTCTTTTTATCATCCATATCCGTTCCAGCTCTCTGGCTATCTCTGTGTATTTGCTCTGTTTCTTCTTCTCTTTGATATTTTCCCTGTGGTTAGCTGGAACAGCAATGTGACAGGGTTTTTCTTTCTTGTTAATTATTACGACATCCGGTCTTCTTGCTTGAATGGGTTTATCTGTTTGTATGTCCATGTCCCAGGGATTTTGTGATTCTCGTTTTCAAGCACTGTTACCGGCTTATGCTTGTACCATTTGTCTGTGCGTTCGAGATATTTGTAGAATTCCCAGTGTACTGCCCTCCCCACTTGGTCGTGCTTGTTCTTATATTCCTTTCCGGCCAGTTTGCTGCAATCGCTTACTATATGGTTTATCATTTCGTCTCTTTTCCCACAGAGTCTGCATTTGCTGTTTTGTTGTGTTAAAAATAAGTGGATAGTTCTTAATCCGCGGAGTTTTGAAGAAACACTTTCCTTCTCATCAGAGGGTAAGGATTAGCAAAATGCGGGATCGGATTTTGCTTGCAAAAGTACTTAATGAAACTATAAGTAAATTATAGATCTTACTTGGTTCCAAATAGTAAAGCAGAGGGAATAGGTGGAAGAAAAAGGTGATTACACGTGAATGGACGGTCTGGGTAAGAGTAAAATATCCAATAACGGTAAAATCCAAAAAGGTTGATTAAATTTCCATTTCCACAAGTAAAATCCAAAAGAAATCGCGTTATTAGAAGATTGTTCAAAGTAAGGAAAACGGCAAAATTCACAAATGGGTACAAGAAAAAAAGGATTATCTTATTTCGTTATATATATATATATATATATATATATATATATATATATGTATATATATATATATATACTATAATAATTAATAAATACCTAGTATTTCATCCTTTCGGGAATAATCAGTGCAGGGTGTAACGATTAACACACACACACACACACACACACACACACACACACACACACACACACACACACACACACACGTGTGTCTGTCTGTGTACATTTTCTTTCCAAATACCTCTGTCAATTTTCGGTTTACAGACTCGAAATTTGCCATGATGGTATTGAGATTTGGGAAACTGTTTTTAATCAGGTTCCGACCAGAAATGTTGCTATTAAGGGGTCAAAGTCCAACCTTTGGTCTTCGAAAACTCTACCAAACTCCTCCGCCAATTTTTAGTCTAAACACTTGAAATCTTAGATATAGATAACTTGGACATGGATCTAACTTTATAATTCAATTTGAGCCCAAAACAATAAATGCTAATAGTTCATAATTGGGGTCAAGTTTAAACAAAATTTTACATCTGCGGTCTCTACAAAATTACTCAGCCAATTTTTGGTCTAAACATTTGAAATTTTACATAAAGTGTATTCAGACATAAGGCAAGCTTCGTAATCGGTTTTTGTCCCACATTTTCGCTGCCAAAGGGGTAAAAGTTTAAAAGATTTGACCTTTGCGATCTCTAACAAACTATTAAGCGAATTTTGAGTCTAAACATTTGAAATTTTACATAACGAGTATTCAAACATGCTGAAAGCTTTTTAATCAGTTTTGGGACGAAAATTTGGCTGCCAATTTGGTCAAAGTTAATAGAGTTGACGTTTGCAGGCTCTACCAAATTCCTTCGCCAATTTTGGGTCTAAACACTTTAAATTTTAGATGTAGATTACTTTGACATGGGTCAAACATTTTAATTTGATTTGAGCCCAAAACAATAAATGTTAAGGGTTCAAAATTGGGGTCAAAATTTAAAAAAAATTCAGTCTTCTGTCTCTACGAACTTTTCTCTGTGGTAGTTTAGGAAGCCTATTATATAGAAAGACATTACCGTACATATGGACGCTTTTTAATACATACATATGCACATAAAGTTATAAACAGTACATAGGGCCCGAGCAAAGCCGGGTTGAAATGCTAGTATATAATATTTTAAAATCTGCAGTCAAACATATTTTTCCTCAGTTATTGGAGGATATGATTAAAAAAGTTTTTAACAAATAGATGACCACACTACTACTGGAGGAGAGGGAAATGTATCGATGGGCACGGTTAGCATTCATTCCCTGTTGTGCTAGTTGTATTTGCTGCTATATATAAGATTAGCTTTATTTAGATATTATCCGGTATAAAGTTTACTAATCAACCAATCATTATAGATTTTGAAACATAACTGCTATGCGTTATGGCTTATATTTAATTTTATTCAGTTTTATGCAAAGAGTGGGTGAATATCGTTTGTGAAAATTTAACAATAATTGTGCGACATAAAGTAATAAGTGTTTCCCACATTTCACTTCCTTTAAAGTTTTTTAAAAGTTTTTAAAGAGGCAGAATATGTTCGACACCGATTTGAATGTTCAAATGTTATTTGCATAACGTTTGATATCTCGTTATTAGACGAGATCCTTTGAATTGAAGAGTCTTTTTATGATGCCTTAAGCTTAAGTCTCAGAATTAGAGATATTTCAGACAATTAAAATCGCGAAACTGATCTTAATTAAAAAAGGGTTTAGTATTCTAGACATAATATTTGTTATCTTTATTTAACTCTTCGCAAGGAGAAATAAACAATTGTCAATTTGTTCTGTTCTGGGAATTAATTTTATTTTTAAAAATGTATTCTTCTAGTGTGTATATATATATATATATATATATATATATATATATATATATATATATATATATATATATATATATATATATATATATTTGTGTGTGTGTGTGTGGACACTTCTCAACCTATATACTCAACGCATTTTTTATTCATAGACTTGAAAATTTATATATAGTGTATTCAGACACGTTGAAAATATTTTAATTAGTTTTCATCCTGGTACAGCTATAGCAGGAATTGGAATACACCTACTAAAGTCTGATTGTCATAGCTGGTGAATTTCAAAAATGCAATCTAGACGTGAGGACATTTTAAAAAAGAATATGCAATAAAATTCTGTTTTAAACTTAGAAAAACTGGTTTTGGACCATCCGGCATAAATCGACATCAGTTTTTGAGTGGCATAAGAGATTCAAGGAAGACAGGGAGTCCGTGAGGGATTATGAGAGGTGTGAAGGAATAAGAAAGTCACAACACCATAGTAGATTAGTAAAATAAAGAATGTCATGGATAAGGACCGTAATGTATCTACAGAGACAACGAGTGCGCAGTTTAATGTTAGTGTGGGAACTGTCACACGATTATTTACGAGGCACTGAAGACTGATTGCCTACTCTAGTAAAATAGACTCCTATTTGGTGTGACCCAGGAGGAAACTTCACATGCCTCCCGCAGTGATTTAGTTTACAATACATTGTAATCTACATTGCACTGTAGAGAATCTACTGTTAAATCGATGAAATTATCTGTAAATAATAATAATAATAATAATAATAATAATAATAATAATAATAATAATGATAATAATAATAATAATAATAATGTGTGTGTATAAATACTTTTAAAACACGGAAAGACACTGGGACATGTGCATGCGAGTATTTTGACTTTTCTAAACAATTCACTTTTTGTAAGTAAAAAAAAAAAATAATACGCGAACTGAGATCGCAACCAAAACCTAAAGACAACGAGTCAAGTGCGAGAATCACTAGGCCAGATTAAGACGATCTATAAGAAACGTTTTTTAAACCTACTAATTCTTAACATACAGAAGCTGTCATGAAAGACAGATGATGCTAACACAATTTTTTTAACTCTTTCATTTTGTTTTTCCATTCCAAGGGCAACGCCGAGTTGGCCTGCTAATAAAAATCCACCAGAAAAAAAAATGTCTTATGGAAACAGATATTAATGAATTGACATTAACTATGAATGCATATTTTTTGTTAATGTAACGATGCATAACATACCTTGGGAATAGTGTAGACCAGATGAAAATATCTCCACATCGATTGACTATCGTGTTTTTAATAGTTAAACTACGTTATTCGCTTTTTTCTATTTCTCTTTCCTTTTTTTTTCGTCTGTCTTCTTTCTGTTGGTATGATTAACACTATACCACCCACCGTTCTCTTAACGTGTTCTCTTTTTCTCTGTTTATTTATCTATCAGTTACTTCTTACATAACCTATTTTTCTCCACCCCCTTCTCTCTCTCTCTCTCTCTCTCGATTCTTGCCCATATCTATCTCTTTAATTTTGTATGTTTTGTTTTGCCTATCACTTCCGCTCTATTCGCTCTCTGTTTTGTTTCTCCTCTTTCTCACCTTCTTATTTCTTTTTAACTATTACTTGCTCCATACTTCTCCTCCCCTTTCTCTCTTTCTCTTCCACCCTCTCTCTTTTTCTACATATAGAAATATGCATAATCACATACATGCAGGTATGTATATACACATACATACGCACAATTATGCATACATATACATATATATGTACAAGCATACACATATAAATTAGTATCTATATTTAGAAGTAGAGAAAAGAAAGAAAAAAGGAAAAGTAAAACAAAAAATTTATATCCAGCAGTCGAATATAATGAAAAAATATTTGGGATTTCAGAAAAAGCCTTAGATAATAAATTAGAAGTTAAAAATCTATGCGAATTAAGTTTAAATTTATCCTATAGATTTGCTGAATAAGAAAAATAAAGATAGAGGAATCAGTCATATAGAAGGTATTAAAAGCAAATAAAAGGATGGAATGGATTTATTAAAATATTGAAAGCTATGTAAATTTGATGGAAATAAAACAAACTATTAAGATAAGAGGATAAAGCTGGTGTATCTGTTCATACCAGGGATTGAGCGTATTTTAAATTTCTCCTATGTTTTAGGATTTTTTGAAAAAGATTATTAAGGTTGCTTCAGAAGTGAAGAGTCAACAGAACTTTGAACCGGGTATAATAGGGATTTTTTAAAAAATGACCATATTAAGAAATTGGAATAAAGGCTCTTAACTAGTGCGGTTAAAAAAGTTCCAATGTTTGTTGTGATTCCCGCTCCCGCTCCAAATTCACTCTTGTGAATTTCCATCTCATACACCTTTATATGATTCTCATTTTCTTCAGTATCACGCCATGGCCACAACCACCTAGGTGTTCATAAATGTTCTATATCTTTCCGTTGCTATTGCTACCAGGGCGGAGCAATAGTACTAATTCATGGACAGGTCGGTCTAGAAAATTGAGCTTTCCAATCCGTTTTCTTTTGAAGATGTGTACTCCGTGTACACACTCGTGTGGAGTTTTAGTGGTGTGTTATACGATGTAGGAACATTGATCAGACTTGCTCTGATGACAGGGGTGTTGAGGGTAGATTCCTCTTCGGAAGGAGTTTCAATCACATAGCTCTCATTGTTCACCCTCTTTCCACTAACGTTGGGATTAGGAAAAGAAACTTCAGGACTTTCAGTGAATTTAATAGGAGACGCGTACTCTGAATGAAGAGGACTGCCTTCATTTTAAACAGAAGAAGAAATCTTAATTACAGGTGAGCTTGATTCTATCGCTGTTTTCGATTTTTATACACAACAATTCCAGGAATTTCTACAGTTGGACCCAACTTAGACTCTTTTTTACGTGTCTTGGATTGATTTTTGTTATAATGTATATAGTTCTTTTCAAACTGCCGCAAATGTCTACGAATATTATATGTGCGGTCACTCCTATTCAAAATTTAATCATTCTTTTTGTAGATATCAGAAGCTGCATCTTCATTTTTAGAAAACTGCAAATTTCCATGAGTATGATATGAATAACTACTTTCATTCAGAGATTCATCAACGGACTGTGGAGTTCTCGCTTATCATTTTTATCCATGTGGAGACATGTGGAGACATGTGAAGACATGTGGGATGCCCACGAGTACAATGTTAGCGTATGCTTCTTTTCCGACATTTTAGATATGACCTTCACCTAAACATGCAAAGCATAATTGGTTGTCCAGGATGGATTTGCGTTTCTCAAGCATGTCTTTTCCGTCAAAGGTCTGCCATTTCTCTAATGAGTGGCTACCATTATGACAAAAACGGCATTCTTTGGTGGAGTTCTTATTTTTATTCTGGATACCAGCCATCAGAACATTGCCTCCAAAGTTTTTGTTCATTGGTTTAGTAACCATTCCATGGGGGATCCCGATGAGAAGCATTGATGTGATTGGGGAGCATGCAATTTTAGCTTCCTTAGCGTGTGGCACAATGACGTAGCCCGTTTTAAGGAAGCTAACGGCTTCTACATTAATGAACCTTGTGTCTAACTTGTGCGGTGCAATTGTGTAAAACAGGTGTCTGTGATTTTGAAAATGTACTGTGATCACTTAAGTCAAGATTGACATATGTTTATAATTCAGTACATAATAAAGTAAAAACAATGCTGACATTATAAATTGAAAAATAAATCATTGCGCGAAACGCATCGTTCTCTCATTCTCTCTCTGTTTCTTTCTCTATTTCTCTCTTTGACTCTCTTCCTCTCTCTTTCAATGAAGAAAGAGAGAAATGAAATATAATTTGATTGTTGTAAAGACAGTTGAGGTTTGCTCGCTGTACACGATGGGTCGACTAAATATGTTTCCTAACTTGTTAACTGTTTAATAAATTATATTTTTTATAAAAATGTATTTTGTCGCTGTTTTCATACAAGTGTTCGATTTCAGCATACCATTAATACCGACGACAGAAAGCTGCAATGAACACGCAACAAGCGACGATGGGAAGATGCCTGCAATGACCACACATAATGCGACCCGTACCAAACAGTTATAGCTGACGACGGATCGACCCGTTTCCGTTGTGTTTCCAGCATGTGCCTATCGTTTAGATACCGTTGGATATCGTTCATTCCTCGTGGAGCTGGTTGTGTTCCCAAGACGTTCATCAACCAAGTAACCCTCCCGGGGAGCGATAGTACCACAAGCGAGGAAATCTGCCAGTTCTTGGAAAGATGGATACATTCTTGGCCTGATATTGATCTCTTCTGCTATTCGTCCCCAACAGCATCTAAGCCACTCAGGTAACTTCTCAACCAACTTCCAATGCTCTCGGATGTCATTTAACAGAGACAGTTCCTGAATGCCCTCCATCGCAACCTTGCACTGTAACAAAAAATCTGAAAACCTAACGAGTCCTTTCCTCTTATTTTTGGCCAGTTGCTCACCTTCGTGCGAAATGCTTCAGCCACAATAAATGAATATAATAAATATCGCTCTTCCAGCATATTCATTGAGTTCGTGAAAGCATTCTCCGTTCTAAGCAGTGAGTATGCCTCACCACTTCCGGTCAAATACCGCTTGAGGTAATATGTCTTTTCCTTAGGAGGAATACGATTTGTTTTTATCAATGCACTGAACGATGCAATCCACTCAGGGTATTCAAGAGGACCTCCACTGAAAATGGCAGGTTCTGGAGCCGTAATTCTACTTAGTGCCATTGACTCAGAATATGACATAACCAGCGCAGGTATGTCGCTTTGTACTGATGGGTTTGTGGAACTGTGGTTGGCGCTCTCTGGCACGGCTGACGGAACACTCAGCCTTGGTGGCTGTGAAGATTCTAACTGAGTCATGTTGGGCAGATCCACATCGAACGGCACAAGACCTGAGATCACTGGCTTTTGTTCATCGAGCATGTCATATTGAGTTACTGCTTCAGTTATAGCTTGCCCAATACGCAACTGATTTTTTTATCTCATCCTGCCTACGCTATGTCTCAATCCTCCTCTCCTCATCCTTCAACTGCTTACGTTGTCTCCGAATTCTTTTCATATGTTCCTCCTCCCTAAATGCCCTCTCCTTCTCAGATTGCAATTTCGCCTGTAATATAGCAGTTTTTATAACTGATTCCCTCAGCATAGAAGAAGCACTGGATGCAGCATGTGATGGTGCACAAAAGGAGGGATGAGAGACAGAGGACATCCGAGAGGTTGCTGAAACACGAGAAGAAGCCCAGGAGAAAGAATACAACCGAGAGAACCTTGAAGCTATGCTCGGTGATCTAACGGAAGATCCATTACTTATGCTGCCTGCTCGGTCAATAGCTCGGCGTATTTTACGGGCAAGACGGTTTGATTTTGTACCCATTCGCTTGAAGGCGTCTACTAATTTCGAATCAAGGTCTTGATCTGCCAATTCCAAGAGGTGATCATACACCGCCTCAATATCCTCTACATCCTTCTCCACCCGATCGTCAATTTGTTTTAATTCGATTATGGGCAACACTGACAAATCCTTCTCTGAGTTATCTTGAAAAAACTGGCGAAAAGTTTAATTTTATGTAATTGTCTTTTCGTCAGCTCGTTCTGTTTACATTCCTTTGACGTTAATCGCTTGTCTCGGCCAAATCACCGTAAGCCTGGCTCATCCATAACACCAGACACCGCACTGGAAGTTTCTCCTATCGTTACTTTTTGGAGAGTGCTCGTTTCCTCGAGGCCACATTTTTCTGTTGACAATGCAGAACCATGTTCCTCCTTTTGAGTCGCCATTTAAAGTTTACAACAAAGGTTAAGCTTAATACTTAACAATGATAAAAGTGGCTGTGGCGTTTGTTCTTTCAACAAATAAAATTGGAAACCCAAAATCACAACGTGTGGGCCCGAAAATAAAATACAAAACATGACTAGGAATGAATGCAAAGCACAAAGGTAAAACAAATATATAAACAATCTAACAACAACGAAAAACAATCACGTGAGGTAATAAAAAAAATAAAAATAAAAGATGTAATCAGAATTTTGTTCGTTCGCTTCCTCCTATCCGAAATTCTAATATGAAGAAGATTGGATTTAAAGTTTCGATTTTTTTTTTACAGGTACAGATTAAAAGCGGGGTCCATTTCACGTTAGGATGTCAAACAAACAAAAAAATTCTGTGTTCTTCACTTTATGAAATTATATAATAATAATAATAATAATAATAATAATAATAATAATAATAATAATAATAATAATAATAATAACAACAATAATAACAACAATAACAATAATGAATGAATGAATGAATGAAATAAGACTTTCTTAAAGTTTGCTTCTTCTAATCCGAAACTTTGATTTGAGAAAGATCAAACATGCACGACAATACACCCGAGATCTATTTCACCTTAAATAGATTGGTGTACGAATCTTGCTACCTGTTCTCAACTATACGAAATAACTATTTCTGCAGAAGAAAATGACATACACACTTGTGTTGGCAATAGAAATTTATAAGATGAGAATTTCGTTGTTTTCTTTTCTTATCGGAAACAATGATTAAAACAATGATAAATAGTTCCTTTTTCTTTTTTCTTTTTTTCGTAGCACGTGCAAACTACACCGGACATTTGTTTCCAATGAAACAAATTGGTGACAGAATTCGTTCTCAGCTTTTGAGGTTATATCTTCTCGGTGGGATTTCGAAACGCTCGGAATGATTCTTCAAAAATATCTTGGTCGTCTCACACACGGGGAAATTTTTGAAGCACTGAGTTTTCACTGTGATTCCTTTAGCCTCCTGACATTCGTGAGAGAACTAACAACTGCTTTGATTATGGTTAGAATAATTTTATTCTAGTACATATGCAGCTTTGAAAACTGCAATAAAAATAAAAATAAATCTGACTGCCGAACGTATATATAAGTAAAGAAATATTGAATATATTCTTATAAAAAACAAGGCTACATACTACTTAATACGTAAATCATGACCAATAAAATGAATAATGATTTTGGATTCTTACCTCGTTGTCACTTTTAGGAGCAAAAGAAAAAAGAACTGCTACTACATTTTAAACTGACCGGACGATGGACGGACGACGAAACGAAACGACATGTTCTCTCCAGGGTTAACTTTCAGAAAGGGTTTGGCATCACTTCGCCTGAGGCATTGACCGAATCACGACCCGGAAGTAGGAACGCCTATCTTATTTTGCTTTCTCAGCTATATATAACACAAATGAATAATTACTTATTTTATTTAAATATATTTATAACACTTTTACGATATTACTCAAACTAGAACGATATTTTTCCTATCTTTTTTGGCCTCAGCTTAAGGGCCTATTTGACGGTGACGGATTTAGCTAGTGTCTATTAGGCCTTGATATTCGGCATTAACGGGCCAGAATACCAACACCCATCTATCCTAAGAAAAGATGAATCTGGCGGCAGCCACATTTGTGCTATCATTTTCTCTTTTAAAATAATATAAGTGAGATGAAATGCGTGTTTTGACTGTAGGTGTAAGTCTTCGGAAAAGTAAGAGCATAAATTGGATCGTTGGAATTAGTAGTGAGGAATAGAGAGAATTCGGTTCCATTATAATAGACTTGTAGAATTAACTGAAGGAATATATTGGTTGAGGGATTCCGAAAGGATGCTGGTGGCTATCATTTAACAGTATATCAGGAAGAATAAATTCTTGTGTACTTTTTATAAAGTTTCTATTTTGTAAAAGAGAAGAATTATTAATACGATTAGAATAAAGTAACTCAGTTACCCGAGAATATTATGTCACTGTGCATACAATTATTGTTAAGGAAACATTGGCAGGACGCTACCATGTTGTAGTCAACCGGGAAGCAGACCAGTAGAATAGTGTTCCACAGGCGGACAGTTTTAAGCAAACGCTTTGTTCATAGAATCTGCATTTAGATTTAAGCACAGACTGTGGGGGAAGTCGTATATAGTGGTTGTAGCTAGTCAAGTGTTAAGTGAAAGTTTTGTAAGGAGGGCGTAGATTAAAGTTCAGTCGAACACTTGCCATGAAAATAACGGCAGAACAGAGATAGGCTCGCAACGTTTCTTCTTTGGGAAAGAAGTTGCAAGAAAGAGAAAAGGGCATCACCTACTATGTTTCGAAGCTACTTTTGAACTATCAAGGAAAGATAGGGCTTGCCGAGCAGCTCCTGTCCAGGTGTGAAAACAATACTTTATTTTAGGACGTACTTGGCTTCTATACAGATAGAGAGTTCGTGAGATACCTGCCGGAACGGTAGAGTGATTCAGCCATGTTTCCAACGATCTTGGCCACAGGTTTGATGCATGTGTTCTATTTCAGATCAGAAGTGATGTCTGTTTTAGAACCTTGTCAATATTAGAGCCATTCTTTTTTTTTTTACATGGAGGTCGCTACTCATCAACGCCCGGAAGCCACTCGGGGATAAGGGTTATTACGTGTACAGTAATCAATGGGATAGTATCGTATTAATCGTTAGTATTGGAGATTTGATAAAGTTTCTTACTTAAGGGGCGGTTGATCAGAAATTTGTTTACTTGAAGACATCCAAGTTTTAGTCAGGTGGGAAACAGGCAAACGGAACAGAGTTCTACAGGCGTGCACTTCTAAGAAAGAAGCTTTGTTCATGGAATCTACGTTTTGATTTAGGCAGTGATTTCAGTGTTTATCGTGAAAGATTGGCGAGAGGGGACCAGAGATTGGAGCTCAGACGAGCACTTGCCCGATTAGTTTAAATATTCAAAAACAGAATTTCACTCCTATAAGGGTATTATTTAATTCGATTGATCAGTCTGTTTTTCTGGTCCCGTCCATTTTTCTCACCTTGGCCCCCTCTCGGCCTGTCTGTTAGAGGCATTTTACCTGGAAGCAGTGTCTGACCAGTTCGCTGCACTGGGAGCTTACTGCCTCCCCTAATCCCAGTCATAGGGCGAACTGATGATGTTAGGGGGTCACTCCCCTCTGTTCGCGGCTGCAGCTGCTCTCTTACTAAGAATAAGAAAATTTCATCTTCCTCCTTCCAAGAGCCATCAGAATCCCTCTGGGTCTCACTGTCCCTATACGACCCCTCCCCAGGGTCATCCTCAATATCGAGGCCTTGCGTGGATCTTTGGTCAGGGATCCGATCTAACTGGCTCTGGTTTTCAGTCACTTGTGGGTTTCGAGGGGCCGAGACCCCCCCCCTTTCTCCGATTTCTAAGCATCTCATAACATCCACGTTCAGTTGGATGGACTTCCCCTCTTCGTCGGAGGTCTCCATTTCTTATGGTGCGACCAAAGTGGCTTACATGGGTTCTTCCCCGACTCTCGTAGGGCAGGTTTTATATCAAATTCCAATTTTACCACCTTAAGGTCATTGGCATGTACCCTCTTTATCTTTCCAGAGACCTAGTCCCAGATTACGAAAGAAAGGGGGCAGGTTTGTTCCACTATCCGGTAGTAAGGAGTCTAGCTTTTGTCTAGCTTCCCCTCTCGGGCTTGCTCCTTATAGTAAACGGGGTTTCCCACCTTAAACCCCACAATTCTCCTATCTCTATTCATCCGAGCATTCCGCTTCTTTTGAGCTCGCTTAATGCGTCCCCTGGCCGGGACAAACCTCTTGTGTTGCTGTTCCAACAATAACTGGTGATGCTCTTCACCGCAATACTTTCTACGCGGCTTCAGATTGTCGATCGGGAGAAACACATCCCTCCAAACACCAACTCCAATGGCGAAAACTCCGAGGTTTCATTCATCGTGAATCTCACTGCTGCAAGGGCCTACAAGATATCCACCAGCGTCTTATGAAATCGCTCAACCTTGGAGTTACTCTGGGGATGATAAGAGGAGGTCAACACTTGCTACACCCCAGACCTTCCAGGACTTCCTTCATAACCTTATTGATATTCTCTGCGCCATTGTTGGTGACTAATTGCTCTGGGGCCCATACCTAGAGTAGATCTCCCCAAGGATTATACCGGTCACCGACTGGGCGGTCTTATCTGGCACTGCATAGGCCTCCGGCCATTTAGTGAGCCAATCTACCACGCTCACTATCTGCTGATTACCGCGCTCTGTTATTGGGTAGGATCTGGAGATGTCGAGGCTCAATTTCTGAAAGGGATACTTCAGAATGTTCGTTTCCGCTAGTGGAGCAAGCGGTTGGTATTTACTGTGAGTCTTACATCTTACACATCAGTTTACCCATTTTACGACCTCCTTGACCAGTCCCCGCCAATAATAGTTTCTAAATATTAACTCATAGGTCTTTTCGATTCCCAAGTGTTTTGCCTTCTCATGTGCTTCTCTAGGATCTCTTTCCGGAGTTGGGCTGGTACCACTATTTTTAGTCCCATTTCTCCGTCCCGACCAGCGATATAGTACAGCCAATCTTGTTGGAGGGTATATTTTTGAGTCTGACCCTTCTCCACTCTGGCCCTTAATCCAGCTAATTCTATATCTCCCTGACCTTTCTCGATAGCTTCGACCCAGTGTGGACCGGCCACAGCTTAAGCTTCGGTTGCGTCCGTCTCACTCCATTCCGGTCTTTCCTTCAAGGTATGGGAATTGATCACTCCTACCTGGAAAGCCCTATCATCTACACTCGGCTCCAATCGGATAGCTTCGGATTCCAACTGCTCTGGAATCTGGGACAAAATGTCCGCGTAGGTATTCTCCTTTCCTTCCAAGTACTCAATCAGACACTGATAGCCAGAGAACCTGAGCGCCCACTGCTGGATCTTCTTGTTCCTCCAGGCCGCCTCAAATAGGTATTTCAAATGTTTGTGGTTACTTTTCACCACGATCTCGGCCCCGCTTAAATAGTATTTTTGCTTTTGTACCGCATACACAATCGCAAAAGCCCCCTTCACAATCACCGGCCACTTCTGCTGGGTTTCAGAAAGGTTATGCGGCAGGAAATTTATTGGAATTTCCCCCGGTATGCCAGGCACAGGGCCTTCTTTCTCGGGACGTGGCTGGGTCAACGCCGCCCCTATGCACGTGTAACTCGCATCCGTATATAAGAACATAGGCTTACTCAGATCCGGATACGCAGTCAACTGCTCCTTCAGTGCTTCAAAGGCCCTCTGACATTCTGGGGTCCATTTGTAACGGGCATGCTACTTCGTTGACCGACTAAGAAAATCGTGCGGATTTGCAATTTTGTCCATGCTGTCAAAAAGCCTGCAAAAAATGAATAAAGAAATTGAGTACAGTAACGAACAACACGATTCGATAAAGCGAAAAACGCGCCCACAATGATATATAACATATATATATCAATGAATTAATTCAGAAATCATGTATAAATGTAACATATGTGAGAAATCAATATTGTTTTTGCAACAACATAATTCCAGCTGTATTGAATACATTTGAATTCAGCACCTACTTCATTCTGAGTGGCATATCGCATTATTACACGCACCTGTAACATCTAACGAGATTGAACACTATTCTCCGAGTTATATTTAATACACTACATTAATAATTAATTGCTCTAGAGTTTTTTCAGATTATTGATCACGATCATAAATAAGAAAGCAATATTAAAACAGTGTGCTTAGCATATTTATTTTAAAACTTATTTATTTATCTCTCATTATCATGGAACTCATTTGTTTTAAAATCGTTTATATCTACAACTTTCCAGCAAAATGTAATAAATAAAACAAGAACAGTTTCATTAGCGAGCAGTCACGTCACAATCCGCTTTAAGAGTTCAGGAACATTGAGCTCGATTCGGACTTGAATGCAAGGACTCGGAACAACTTGGAAACGGTACACGTGTGCTGGGACTGACAGTCTTAAGAGAGCATGGTATCCTGCGCTGGAAACGAGGGAATGCAATCCCAGAAATTCCCAATATCATAACACGAGGGACTGTATTTTCCTTGTGTGGAAAGCTCGTAGGGTACCTCCCAGTCTGTGCATGGCTGTGTGTGGCATGTAGAGTAATAAAAAGAAGAGCTTGATCAGTTACAAATGGCTGAAACGACAAGATGTCAGACCCCCTACTCCGGCATATGATGTGCGAGACGGTAGATGCAGTAAAGCAGAATGATCCAGCTTGTGGGAACTGGTGCGTGGAAAGCCGGAAACTGACCGTATGGGTCCATGCCAGCGCGCCAGCAACCGGAGTGGCATTAGAAAGAGATGGAACTGTGGTGGAGGATGCTGAGAACGATGCGCAGCATATTAATCTAGCCGAATTGGATGCAGTATTGAAGGGAATTAATTTATCGCTCAAGTGGCAGCCCAAGAAGTTGCACCTTAAGACCGACTCTGCGTGTGTGTACCACTGGATGTCAGAAACTCTCAGCGGGAAAGCGCGAGTTCATACCAAGGCTGCCAGTGAGATACTCATTGGAAGACGACTAAATACCTTCAAAGAATTAGTGAGGGAATATGAGCTCTCAGTAGACGTGACATTGGTTGAGTCAATTCACAACATGGCCGATCAATTGAGGCGTGTACTACAACGATGGTTCAATGCTATGAAGAAGGATGCGGGACCCGAGCCACTGATCGGCGCAGTGCATGTTTTTGAGCTGGCCACGGCCCAGGTCATGTCCATTTGCAGGAATAGTGGACATTCAGGAGTGCAACGCACCACATATTACGCCCTGTAACAACAAATCAGCAGTTAGATTGGCAATATGAACGTGCGTTGAGTGCCAATCTATAGATCCAGCCCCAGTTCACTGGAAGAAAGGAAAGCTGGCGGTGAGCAGTTATTGGCAACGGTTGGAAATGGACATTACATACTACGGTGCTTACCATTTCCCTACTATCGCTGATTGTGGGTCATCGTGGTTTTCAATGCGGAGGCAATTAGCACGGTCGGGCTCGGCAACTAAAATTCGCGAGCTGGAAGTGATCTTTTTTTAACGTCGCCCACCCCGCGAACTACTGACATATAATGACACAGCTTTCCGCAGCAAAGAATTCGAGACGTTTGCAGACGAACTTAAGATTTCGCAGTGCATATGCGGGAACAGCATAGCAGAGCTATGCTATCGCACTGTGAAACGGATCGCGGCTAGAATGCACTGCTCAATATCAGAGGCGGTCTACTGGTACAACGTGACTCCAAAAGACGACGAGTCATCTTTGACCTCATCAGCCAATGCCATATACCGGTTTGAGGTCCGGGTGAAAGGAATCGACGTTATGCCACCAATAACAGGTCCCGAGCATAGTCCATACCGAATTGGAGACTGTGTGGATGAAGGCATCAGAAAATCGGTTTACCATGAGGTTTAGCAAGAGTCGAGTAACCGAGATAATCAGTCCACAATCCGTCTTGGTGGATGGAATGCCCCGACACGTGAAGGACCTGCGTCCCCGATACCGTGTACTCTCGTCAAAAGATTCCAACAGCACAACCTCCTCGGAGAGCATGCCGAAAAGTCCGATATGCGATGACGAAACAGACTCAGAAGATGGTCATGAGGCAGAAGTAGAAGACGCAAGTGCGCCTTAGGAAGCCCACGGTTCTGAAGAGGCCCCACAGTTGCGAAGAATCACCCAACAAAGACGACCGTCGCCGGAAAGTAGCCTAGGTGATCATCAGATCACGGAAGGGGGCAGAACTGAACAATACATGTTACAAAATGATATGGACAAGAACCACCGTCATTCGAACACGGAATTCGTCCAGTAATAAGAAAAGAGAAGGGATGAAATATATGCAGATCGTGGTACTGAAGCAATTAAAAATCCGTAGGTAAAGACTTTTTTTGCGAGAGGGTCGAATTGTAATCATGATTTTGTGACGACAACGACGACGACGACGACGACGACAAAGAAGAGTGAGAAATTAAGAGAATACGGCTTTACACAATCGAAGTTATTTTTGTACGAACAACGGATTTTTTTTTATTATTTACCGAGTAAAAACATTAACTTCAACACGTCATTCCGACACTAACAATGAGTTTAAAAAATGAATTAAAACCAAAGAAATTATACAAAATACTATTACAAACCCACGCAATATATGTTACCGTTACATATATTGAGTGGGTTTCTAACAGTATCTTGTATAATTTTTTTTTTAGTTTAAACTCATTTTCCCAAACTTCACGTATTTAACAGTCAGCTCGCTGCCATTTGTCTTTTTCACATATCGATAAACGCTGCATGATTTTCGAACCGATTAAATGTTTTTAAGTGAGTAAAACTACTACAAACATTTCCAGATAGGTAGGAGTAACTTATATTACGTTTAACAACATTTATTCATTATATTTTTGACCACTTTCTCGTACATCCGTGAATTGTAATACAAATCCCAAAATTTTAAACACCTTAAAATATAGTTGCTCTTACAACATCCACTTACTGCAAGGTTGCCCATAAAGCAGGTATCCGAGCAAAGTCCCGCGTGAAGCGTATTTATTTTTGCTAGTTTTATTTACAAGGCAAATCCATCTGTCGCACACTGATCGAGACAAAACGATTGATACTGCAAACTCTATCGGAAACATTATTAATTTTTTATAACTTAATTATTCTCTGCAACGGACATCATATAACTTCTGGTTTCTAACAAAACCGCGTCCCAACTGAATAGTTGCACATACCTTTTCTTCTTTCTGAAGATGTGCTTTAACTCGAAAATTCAAAGAACGTAATCCAACCGGTATCATCCTAGTTCGACACATTACGTTGGTAAATAAATAATTAATAATCGAAAAGTATTGTAATCGTTCAGTATTGCCATTTATTCTGCTTACCTTGTCTCGTAACCAAAACTGTTTTTCTATCAAACTGCCTTTAAACACAACTCATTGTAATAAATTACATATTTAATAATATGCATAACACACACACGCAGACACACGCAGACACACACACACACGCACACACACACACACACACACTCATTTAAAACAAATATTTTCCCATCGAGTTACGTATACTTTTTAAAAGACGTTCACTAATTCAGTACGTACATGATGTAAATGAATGACTGGTGTAATGCTAAAAGAAAATAGATGCTTGAAAATTACACAAAATAATATAGGAATCAAAGAGTATCAGGAGTTTTCGTTACATTCACGGAAAATCGGGTGCATTTGTAGTATTATTTAAAAAATAAGACATTCTTTGGATTTCTTAAGTGCTTGACGTCATGCACAGCAGGTTCTTTAATTTCTAAATAGTTGTGTTTATATTAAAAGATGGTTCTATACAGTCCTTGCCGTCTCTTTTGAGGAGTTATTTAATTCCTGATTCCTTAATCTGCTCCAACCGAGGAATACCGATTGGGCCTCTCAGGAATTTTTTCCATGCTAGAGTTCATTTCCTCTAGTGTCCTGGCTTTTAAAATCCCTGCTTGATCTTGACATTGAGGGAAACTATTAAAAAGAAACAAAGATTATTATAAACTGAGCGTCAGCTCAATTTATAATGTAATATCATCTAAGTGCATAGATGTCAACTGGGAGCACTTCTAACATCTTTTATAACACTACAAGGTAATTTTAACAATGCTACAGGTAATTTTAACAATGCTACAGGTAATTTAACAATGCTACAGGTAATTTAACAATGCTACAGGTAATTTTAACAATGCTACAGGTAATTTAACAATGCTACAGGTAATTTAACAATGCTACAGGTAATTTTAACAATGCTACAGGTAATTTAACAATGCTACAGGTAATTTAACAATGCTACAGGTAATTTTAACAATGCTACAGGTAATTTAACAATGCTACAGGTAATTTTAACAATACTACAGGTAATTTTAACAATGCTACAAGTAATTTAACAATGCTACAGGTAATTTAACAATGCTACAGGTTATCTAACAATGCTACAGGTAATTTAACAATACTACAGGTAATTTTAACAATGCTACAGGTAATTTAACAATGCTACAGGTAATTTTAACAATGCTACAGGTAATTTAACAATGCTACAGGTAATTTTAACAATGCTACAGGTAATTTAACAATGCTACAGGTAATTTTAACAATGCTACAGATAATTTAACAATGCTACAGGTAATTTTAACAATGCTACAGGTAATTTAACAATGCTACAGGTAATTTTAACAATGCTACAGGTAATTTAACAATGCTATAGGTAATTTAACAATGCTACAGGTAATTTAACAATGCTACAGGTAATATTAACAATGCTACAGGTAATTTAACAATGCTACAGGTAATTTTAACAATGCTACAGGTAATTTAACAATGCTACAGGTAATTCCCTCAATAAAGGATGTTCTTCCTCTTTACTACATTTTCTGGGATACTTTTAAGCGGGCCATACTGTATAATGTATATATATATATATATATATATATATATATATATATATATATATATATATATATTTATTTATTTTATTTCAGTAAAAGTTCTCAGAAACCCAGGAACCCTTTTCCTTGGGCCAACACTTGATCTATATATGAGATAAATATATATTCGAATAGTCAATTAAAGTTTTATTTTACATCTCAAACAAGAAGCTCACGGTATAAATGCTGGAGTCCCTCAGGGGTCGATCCTGGGCCCAACTCTTTTCCTGATCTACATTAATGATCTTCCAAATCACATCCTTACATCATTCGTAGACATTTTTGCTGACGACACTACCATCTATGGTAGCACATCTAAGACAGTAAACGACCAAGTTCTCTCCGATTCTCTCTCCTCAGATCTTGATCACGTTGTACAATGGGGAAAGGAGTGGCTGGTTACTTTTAATGCATCTAAAACCAAGCTTCTATCTCTACATCATCAACGTTCTGATCCCCATCTGGCATCAATTAAAATGAATGGCTCTCGTCTTGGGGAGGCCTCAAGTTTTGACAGGCTTCTGGGCTTGACCTTTACTCCTGATCTTAAATGGAATACGTACATCAAATCTGTGTCCAAGGCCGCTGGAAAAATGGTCGGATCCTTCTATATGATGCAATTCTCTATCTATATAAGAGCTAGATACGCCCAAGGATGGAATACTGTTGCCACATATGGTCAGGAGCTACTAGAAAAGACTTGTCCTGCCTTGATAGGGTTCAAAATAGACTTCGTGACCTGGTGGGAGATGTCCTTTTCTCTTCGCTGCAACCTCTATCTCACAGAAGAGATGTTGCGAGTTTATCTCTGCTTTATCGTTATTTTCATGGAAAGTGTTCGACTGAGCTTCAATCTATGGCCCCCTCGCCAAACTTTCACAAGAAACACTAGACTAGCTGAAAACATTATCAATAATTTTCCTCACTCTTTATCTGTGCCTAAACCTAAACATAGATTCCATGATCAAAGCTTCTTTCTTAGAACTGCACGCCTGTGGAATTGTCTTCCGTTTTCCTGCTTTCTAGCTGTCTATAATATGGTTATCTTCAAGTCCAACGTGAACAAGTTTCTGATGAGCCGTTCCACTTAAGTTAACAAATTTTCCGAACTTCCGTTACTATCGATTACTATATTGTCCTTTTGACTACTCTACACTCTGAAACTCTTATCCTTGAGTGGCCTATCGGCCTTGATAAGTGGTGACGCCTATGTAAAAAAAAAAGAAAAAATATAATAAAGAAATTTAGAATATAATCTTTCTCTCCCCAATTTACCATTTATGTTATAGTATACCTTTCTTGGGATCTGTTCGTCTTACTGAATTCCGGGAATTTATTCAACTAGTCTTGTGGACTATCCAGCTTCGTGCTATTACTTGAGATAACACCACTTGGAGAAGGTGCGCCATTCTTTCTAAAAGACAATGTGGGTGACCGAGGAAAGCTTATTTGGGCTGCGAATACGAAATGTGATTTTAGATATTCAGTCGGATTTACTTTATGCTTTTCATGCGAGTTTGTTCTGACAAAGACATTAGACACTCGGTGATAGTGTCTAGTAAGCATTTAATCTCTCTCTCATATATATATATATATATATATATATATATATATATATATATATATATATATATATATATACTACTTATAACAAATAATACAAAGTTCTTTTTAGCCAGTCTCGACTGTAAGCACTTTAAGTTGAATTAAGCCTGCCAAGTTCAATTTTATTTTTCAATTTCGATCACCTAGCAGCTATTTTTACCGGCTTAACCCACATATATAATAAACTCATTATTTATAATATGAATCTCACCTGCCTGTTTAAATGTATGTATGTATGTATGTATGTATGTGTGTGTGTGTGTGTGTGTGTGTATGAATCTATGTCTTAAATACTCAATGATCAGGAATGTTCCTTCATGTGTATTATGTGTACGTATGCATATGCATGTGTATGTGTATGCGTATTTGTGTGCTACTATGTGTGTGTGTTTGCATGTGTGTGCACATGCATATATATGTTCGCATACATCTGTATGTATGCATGTGTTTATTTCTATGTGTGTGTGGGGTGGAGAGGGCTCCCGTAAGGTGTGGTGAAGGCAACCCCTCTAGGAGAAGCAAATCTCTGATTAAAAAAAAACCCACAAAGCGGGGGACCAGTATCCGCATTAAGCTGGTCTACAGTTTTACTTGTTGCTGGCTATCTTGCTCTTGCTTGTTGCTGGATGTCAACATTTTGAACCGAGAGAGAGAGATTTAGCTGTCGTACAAAGCTAAAACTCTGCAACATCATCTTTGTATAGATACTCCCTCAGACATTTGTCTATTAAAAAAAAACAGTCCTGTGGCGATAAAAAAGCTGTAACATGTGTACGCCTGAAATGCTGGATGCATGTAACAATTAATCTGCTATCATTATATGTATCTATGTATATATGTATGTATATGTGTATGTATATTTATATATGTACATGTGTGTGTATATGTATTTATATCTATGTGTATATGTATGTATATGTGTCTGTGTGTATATATATGTTTGTGTATGTATGTATATACATTTGTATATGTTTGTATGCATGTATGTATGTATATGCATATATGTGTTTATGTGTATGTATGCACATATATGTGTATGTATATGTATGCATGAGTGTATGTATATGTATGTGTATATGGGCATGTATGCGTGTATGTGTATGAATGCATATATATGTATGTGTATGTATATGTAGGTAAGTGTATGTATATGTAGGTAAGTGTATGTATATATATGTGCATATGTGTATGTATATGTATGTGTATGTGTAAGTGTATGTGTGTATGTATTTGTATATGTGTGTGTATATGTGGATGTATATGTATGTATATGTGTATGTATGCATGTGGGTATGTATGTTTGTGTATTATGCATTGTGTCTGTATATGGGTATATATTAGCGTATGTATGCATGTATATATTTATATGTATGTATGCCAATGACCGTCTTGTGTATTTTTGCATGTGTGTGTGTATGCATATGTATGTGTGCGTATTATGTATTGTGTATGTATATGTGTACATATGTATGTGTGCGTGCGTGTATATATATGTATGTATACCAATGAATGTCTTCAGTGTCATGTCTGCTTGAGCATGTGAATTCGCCGGCAGAAGTAAATGTCATTTTTGGGCTCATAAACTTTCAGTGCCTGAGGGAGTGGCACTCGCCTGACAAGACGTTACAATCATCATCAAGTATGTATGTATGTATGTATGCATAAAACTTTCGACAGAGGCAACGGATTTTCACAAGATCGATATCGTTTTGAAGCTCGACCCTTTGGACGACAAATATCGAAAAATTGGCTACTCATTAATTCCTTCACCCTCAACTGGACATTTTCTAAAACGAGGGGTCGCTTTTTTCGCCGCTATTTTCGAAAGTCATCCCCTCTTTTCAGTTGACTCGCATTAAAACCTTCGCTACGTCACGTTTCTTTCTCACGTGCTTTTCCTCCTTAGCGGTACGAGTTCGTGCCTGCCTATCTACTACCAATTATTTTGCTCAACACCCCCCCAAACACCCGGACAACGCTGGGCACCCAGTCTAGTTTATCATAAGAAATATAAGATATAAAATTTTATAGAAAAGAAACAACGCCTCCCTAACTCTAAAACATTAGAAAGAACTAATGTGATCTATATGTTTAAATGCCCTTTGAAAGAGTGTAACTCTCCTTATAATCTTGAAACTGATGGCTTTGTTTGTTTTACGATCACTGCCACGTCTCGCTTCCTCACCATCGAGGTCGCTTTCCCCAAAACTATACACTTCCGTTATTTTATCCTTTCTATCTCCTCTTCTTATTGTGTCATATTTTTCCTTTTTTTTATTCTATTCTTTCTAACAAACACCTTCTTCTTGACATCCACAATCCCATTTCCTTCCTTCTATCTTTAATTCTAATTCTCATTTTAATAATTTATTTAAATATACCTTTTCTCTTCCCCCCTTTACTCCTTTCTTTCCCTCTCTTCTCCGGTCCTGGATATGACCCAAAACTATATCCGATGGTGAGGCCCCACCTTGCGGGCCTTGGAGAGTGTGGAGCAACCCTTTAATTACCATTGCTCCCAGGTCCACTCTGACCCGGAGTGGTAGTACCTGTTAGGGTCCCAACTATGGGTTAAATAGAATCCGACTTAAAAAAAAATATACTCCATTAAAAATCGTTCCTCAAACTAACTAGATTCGGCATTAAATAACCTGAAAAAGGTTGATATACCGTAAAATAAAAATAACCAACCTCTCTTCTCCCTCTCTCCTTTCTCTATCCATTACTTCAAATCTTGGTTTTTAATATCCGTATAAATCTTTTCTTATAATTTATTTTGGCTTAAATTACCTGATCATATAGACTGGATAATTTGTTTATCCCGTCTATAGAAAAAATCTTGTAATGATTTAAGCAAATACTCCCGAGATTTAAATATTTACACACACACACACACACACACACACACACACACACACACACACACACACACACACACACACACACACACACACACACACACACACACACACACACATATATATATAAGTAGAAAAGGTCAAGATAATACATTATCTTGACTTGAACTTACAATATTTTATTCAAAACAAGGAATTATATATATGTATATAAGACACATATCTACATATATAGAGAGCGATAAAAAAACAACAAATGTAGTTGAGTCAGAAAAATGTGTCATACAACATTAAATATAGTTTTTGCACTTTATTCATTGGAGCAAAAGTCTCCAATAAAATAAAATGAATAAAAATAATAAAGTAACAACAAAAAAGAAATAAAATAAAAAATATCATTTTAGTAAACAGTCACATACCGCCATCTAGCACAAATTTCGGTTTTCCTAAAATATTGAGAAAAAAAAGGAAAAAAAAAAAAAAGAAAACAGAAAAAAGAAATGTGTTCCACGTTTCCATATTAGCACTAAACGGCGCGATAGTGGGTATTCATTTTAGGTTAAATTTTATAGAAAAGTGGCTCCCCACCCGAAAAGCTAAAAAATTAAATAGTTTTTTTTTTTTAGAAATTTCTATTTCGTGGATACTTTGATAATGTCCCGACGTTGTAAAAGAATGATTTAATTTATGAAAAACAACTATTAGAGTGACGTCACATTTTATGCCAGCTTTTGACCGCAACTGGCTGCCACAAATCACAATCAAGGATTTGTATTACCTGACACAAATTAAGTAATTAATCGGAAGTATTTTAAAGTAAATACAATTGTCTATTTTTCATATTAAATCACATGCAATTTTTTCTTTTCGGTTCATTTTTATGTTGATTTTATTACTTTTCAATATCGAATTAATGTAAACGTAATATAAGGTAAATATTATTTTCTTGGATTATTTTATTTATAAACTTATTTTAGCATAAAAATAAATGCATGTGCGCACACTAAAATAGACGTTCGATCTTCACAGTAAATGGTGGTTGAGGTCCGTAGTTTGCACAGCAACGCAGTTCTTCGGTTGTATATAATCACCATAACCAATTGTAACAAAGACTTCAGCATAGTATTAACGTTTCACTCTTAGCGTAAACATAATACTTTTCTAAGAAATACATTTCTCATGCTACGTGATAAAATATATTCTTTTCATCTGTACTATTTGTTGAAGCAGTGGCTGTAGATACTTAACTGCTGATCAACTTTGGCTGTGACTGCCTACCGGGTTTCGAATCTCAGCACGAGTAGTAATAATGAAGAGAAAAGAGCAAATAAATGTTATTCTGTTTTTACTTTTTTCTTTCTACAGACAAATGCAAAACATTTGCGCGCCAAATAAACCGTCACAAACAAAACAAAGAAAATGGCCGCGAAAACAACGGCCAAAATATCTAGCATAAGAAATTGATACAACGGGATATTCTGAAGTTCTGATCGCAAATGGTCGCCTCCATATTTCACGATCTTGTTTATAAGATTCCCAACTTTTTCAGATGGAAGTTGTCGTTTAGATCGAAATAACTCGCTGGCCTTTGCAATGTTTTTCTTGTACTTTGGATTCTCAATCACCTCCTTAATATTTTCAACCAACTCGTCTACTGTGAAATTATAAAGATCCATTGAAATCCCGAAACCTTTCAATTTCATCCCTTCACTATTAAAGAACTGATCCGCAATCACTGGAAAGCTAATGACCGGGACAGCGTGATAAAGACTTTCATATCTCCCACTATTCCCGCAGTGTGTGATGAATAATTTAGTATTTGGATGAGCAAGAAGATCGTTCTGAGGCAGCCATTTTGTTAGGAGTATATTTTGGCAGGAATAAGAAGAATTTGATTGTTTCCAGACGACATCGTATTTAACCTTACTAAACGCTTCGGCCATTTTATTAGCGTAAACATCCCAATCGGGACCGACAACAGTTCCCGGAGACACAACAATAACTCCATTTTTAGAAGCTTTAACAAAATCAAGAAAATTTCCCCTCAGCGGTATTGCCGGGCGTAGGGCTATTCCTCCGATATATTTCACATTGGGAAGCGCCGGAAGTGCTGGATTCAGATATAAATCAGCATCGATGACATACAGCTTTGCTTGCCGTATAAGATCATCAAACGAAATGTCCGCTCGTTCGGGTGCATAGTCTTTTATCTTTCTACCAGGGGTACCCATTGCTGGTTTAAAGTATTCAAGTAAATTAAAAATCGTGTTAAAGATTCTTTCTTTAAATGAAGTTTCTACAGCTGAGGCCATCGGCATATTTGAATAAACTGAAATCGGCCATGTTGTTCGATGTAGGTTTATCTGGTTGTGGATCCCTTGGAGGATAAAAGGTACATCCAGCCTGTATGCAAAAACAGCAAAGCAGTTGCTTACGAAGGCTGCATCAACAACCACTAGGGAAGCATTAAAAGATTTTAACTTTAAAAAGAGTTCGTCGTTTAGAAGATAGCGATCACATACTTTATGGTATGCCGAAAATGCTTCCTTGATTGGAGGGTTGCTTCGAAATCGGACCACTTCAGTCATGTATTTGTTCATTATTTCTAATTCTGGAAATTCCTCGAGGATGAAAAGGTTCACCCCGTTTGTCGTTAGGCTGAACCTATCTCTAAATTTCTCAGGAATACTAATGTAGCTGGTGTGGCCGAATTTTGTCAATTGGTCAGCTACTCTCACCATTGGGTTGATGTGGCCGTAATATGGGAAAGAAAGAAACAGAATATTTTCTGATTCGGTTAGTTGAAAATACAGACAGTTGAGAATGAAAGCCTTTAAAATCAGTTCCAATTTCATCGTGTAACACAGAAGAGGATTCTCTGTAAAAATTAATCAGGATGAACCTGCAAAAGAAAGTAGAAATAAGTATATGCATGTATGTATGTATGTATGTATGTACGTATGTATGTATGTATGTATGTATGTATGTATGTATGTATGTATGTAGTAGCGGTCAAAACTAAGGGACAACATTTTAAATCTGATATTTGTTAGAAATAACAACTGTGAAAAGCTGAAATTTTGACAACCGAATATTGAACAGTAAACTTTATTCAAATTTTTTTATTTCCTCTGAAGAATAAGCCTTACTTAGTCATTTGTAAACGTTGCATCAGCCGAAAGGCCCAAAACTTTATTACTCTATGATACAATCTATTGTGAAGGTACACAAGGAAAAGCACACCATCAGAGACAGTTTAGAGGAAGTGAAACGTTCCATGAGTGTTGTAGGCAGGGTTGTTAAATCCTACAATGATACTGACAAAATAGTGCTTTTAAAACCAGCAGACCCCGCAAAACTTCGGCAAGAGAAGATCGAATAATGCAGCGTATGTCATTAAAGACTGTTTTAAGTCTTGCACAGAAATTACTATATGAATAGTACCTCGTGTGTTAATGTGTCAAGACAGACTGTTTCTAGACGACTGCAAGAAATAGGTCTGTTTAATCGAATCCCAGTGAATAAACCACTTGTTAGTTCGAAGAATAAGAAGAGATTAGAGTTTGCAAACAAGTATGTAATTTGGACACATGAAAATTGGGCCAAAGTATTTTTCAGTGATGAAAGTAAGTTTAATTTATTTGGAAATGATGGAAAAAACAATGTAAAGAGACGTATTGGTGAAATATTAAGTACAAAGTGTACGAAGAAAACTGTCAAGTTTGGGGGCGGAAGCGTCATGGTATTTGGGATGTTTTCTAGCCAATGTACAACACGTCTTGTCCGCTTAGAAACACGTGTAAACGCGCAGATCTATAAAAAAAAACAAGCTTCCCATAGGGCTACCTTTATGCAAGATAATGCGCTATGTCACAAAGCAAAGGTGGTAATCAGTTACCTTAGCGAGCAAGATTTCGAAATTATGGATTGGCCACGGCCAAAACCTGACTTAAATCCAATAGAACATCTTTTGAAGATCTTAGGAGTGAAAATTATGGAAAGAAATCCTACTAACACGAAGGATTTGTTGGTGAAGCTTCAAGAAAAATGATCTAAAATTAGTATCAAGGATTGTCAAGAACTTATTTGTTCTTGTAGTCGACGATGTGCAGCTGTCATTGGGAGCAAGGGCTAATTTACTAAATATTGATTGTACATGTATTTTTTTAATTGTTTTTTTGGCTGTTTACATTGTTTTTCTCAATTTTGTCCCTTATTTTTGGACGTTCCTATTTTGGAAATAAATAAATAATTGTAATAATTCTTTTTATATTCTTTGCAAATGATTTCAATTTTAGTATGTCATTATGGATGATAACGACTACCAGTTGTCAAAATGTCAGCTTTTCACAGTTGTTATTTTTAACAAATATTAGGTTTTAAAATGTTGTCCCTTAGTTTTGGACGATACTGTATATATATATATATATATATATATATATATATATATATATATATATATATATATATATATATAATTCAGGTAAATATTTTCCAAACGTAAGTAAGCAATGAAGTTTAAACGAGGTTGATACAAGCGTGCTCAGTACGGAAGTTGGGGTAATATATACTTTTTATTTGTTTTACATACACATTAATATGTCGCAACACATTCATGAGCATATTTCGGTCATCCAGTTCTAAGTAACTAGAGACCTCTTCAAGCGACATGGTTTATACAGAAGTTTAGTCCATAATGAAAATTATTCAGGGCTTGAGCGATTCAAAAAATATTAGTAGGTCACATCATATGTTATTAAGAATATTTATGTTATTAAGAATAAAAATATATATTTAATATATGAGAAGAAAACGAAAAAGAAGGGGTGTGGATTAAGGTTTTTATTTTCGAAATAAAAAGAAAAAGAAAAAAATAAACAGAAGAAAAAGCATAAAGGAAAAAAGAAAGGAAGGAAAAGATGGGAAGAGAAAGAAAAATGAAAATGAAAAAGAGTAAGGAAAGAGTGCAGGTAAAAACAAAAAACACTAATAAAAATATATATACATAATATATTAAAAAAAAACTATTGATAATAAAAATAAATAAAAGTGAAATAAAATAGGACTAGAAAAATCACACAGCAGTCGAATTAGAAAAATATTAATAAAAATGACAAATAAAAAGATAAAGATCATAGAATAAAATAAAGAATAAGAAAAAAAAAAAAAATAAAAACAAATTATTAACGTATTAAGAAAATATATATGTGTCAACACAGGAAACGAATTAAACGTTCGATGATGCAACCATGTCAGTTTATAAATAAATCGTTGAAAGTAGAATTGTGGGCTGAAATATCGCTGGGTTGGGGATTTAAATTTACTTTCATTTACTGTAATAAAAGCGAATTAAAGAATGATCACAACAAACTACTACCACTACTACTTTCACTACCACCATAACAACAACTTCTACTATTACTACTACTATTACTAATACTATTAATAATAATAATAGTTGTAATAATAATAATAATATTAATAATAATAATAACACTGGTCAACAGCAAATTTGGTGTCTCAGTTTTGTAAGCTGATTTTGGACAATTTTGATGTGCTGAATCCAAAAATGACACTCTTTTTGCTGGGTCAGGTCGACATTTTAAGCTATCGTTAATTTTCTATTTTTTAACTTTTAAATACCCGAGAAAGGTACAACACAAGTATTAACCATTTACCGTTTAAAGTTCTATTACCTGAACAAATTTAAAGTTTTTAGCAATAGCAATACAAAGAAGAAAGCATTTGAATAAACAATTTTTGATTAAATTTTAATTAGGGAGTCTAAGTTTTGCGATTATTATGCGATATTTAAAGATAAGATAAGACTTTATTTGGCCCATACGGGAATTCTATTGTAAAACTTGTTATTAAAACACACCAACATATGAAAGCAGACGAGAAGGTAAGTCTTACGTATTGGTTCTGTGTGTTTCAGAGTCAAATTATTTCATTACTGTGCGATTAAAACTGTTCGCAGGACATAGATATAATTGTGCCTAATTTTTTTGGATACAGACTTTAAATTACATGGAGACAACGTACACAAATTTAATTTTTAATTTTTTTCAGGTATACAATGGCGACTCGAAGATGTGTGCAAATAAGCCAGATGCTTTTTGCTATGTTTGTGGTGAATACACACTTGCACCAAATCGCAATACTGTCACCACCTTTATCAAGCGCGTTTACTATGCATATTTTGGCATGAAGCTCGGCGATCAAGACAAAAGTTGGGCACCTCACATGGTTTGCAAAAGATGCACAGAGCATCTCCGTCAATGGAGCAAAGGCACGCGAAAGCCCATGAACTTTGGCATCTCCATGATTTGGCGAGAGCCTTCAAGTCATGCAACCGATTGCTACTTTTGTGCTATCAATGTCATGGGGGTTAACAGAAAAAATCGCACAACACTGGAGTATCCCAATCTGCCGTCAGCTATGCGCCCTACTCCTCATAGTGAACCTATTTGAAGATACAAGTATTGAAGAAAGCAGCAGTACCCAGGATGAAACTCAAAGCATTACCACTACCGATGATCATCATGATGCATCCTTTCCCGATGACAATGATGAGCAGCCAAAATTGTTTTCCCAAAACGAACTAAACGATCTTGTTCGCGATTTAAATTTGCCAAAAGACTCTGCCGAACTTCTTGCATCTCGTTTAAAAGACAAGAACATGCTAAATGGTAAAGTTAAGGTAAGTTTCTTCCGTAACAGGCACAAGGAATTTTTAAGATATTTTGCTCAAGAAAAAGAATTAGTCTATTGCAATGACATAGTAGAGCTACTGAAACATCTCAGCGTACCTGAATACAAATCAGAGGACTGGCGACTTTTTATCGACAGCAGCAAAAGGTCTTTGAAATGTGTGTTGTTACACAATGGAAATCAATTTGCATCTGTACCATTGGCACATTCGACAACATTAAAAGAACAGCATGAAGCAATTAAGTACGTCCTAGAACAAATTTCTTATGACCAACATAAATGGCTGATTTGCGTTGACTTAAAAATGGTCAACTTCTTGCTTGGTCAACAGTCTGGATTTACCAAATACCCATGCTTTTTATGCCTCTGGGATAGTAGGGATCGTACTCAACATTACGTGAAAAAAGAATGGCCAGTACGTGAAGAGCTTGCAATTTGTAGAGCAAAAAATCTGATAAACAAGTCTCTAGTTGACAGGGGACGTATTTTATTTCCTCCACTGCACATAAAGCTCGGTTTGATGAAGCAATTCACAAAAGCCCTGGATAAAGATGGACGGTGTTTTTAGTTTCTGTGTAAAACCTTCCCCAATTTGTCAACTGAAAAATTAAAAGCTAGTATTTTTGATGGTCCTCAAATTAGGCAGCTGATTAGGATTAGGCAGACTCTCCCGCGTTTGAGGAGACCATGAATCCTGTTGAGCAACAAGCGTGGAATTGCTTTGTTCAGGTCCTGATGAATTTCCTAGGCAACACAAAAGCAGAGAACTATAAATATCTAGTAGCAAACATGTTAGTGGCCTTTAGGAACCTTGGCTGCAATATGAGCATAAAAATGCACTACCTGTACTCGCACATGGACCGCTTTCCCGAAAATCTTGGCTCTTTAAGCGATGAGCATGGAGAGCGCTTTCACTAGGGCTTGAGAGAAATGGAATCACGCTACCAGGGAAGGTGGGACATTGTGATGATGGCGGACTACTGTTGGAATTTAAAAAGAGATGTGCAAGCACCAAAACATTCACGACAATCAAAAAAACGAAAATTTAGATCGTAATAATGCAAACATTAAGTTTTCATTTTTAGTTACATGTACTGTACATGAAGTGTACATGATTCTTTGTTAGAATACAACAATTTTATCATAAAAAACTGACATTTTGCCATTGAAACATCATTAATAAATCTTGAAAACATAGTTTTAAAAAATATAAGTCGCATAATTTTAAATTCAAATTTACAAAAACATTTGACCTCCGAGAGCAAAATAGATGTTATTTCTAGATTTAGCATGGCAAAAATATAGTAAATCGGTTAAAAAATATCAGACACCTTTTAAAAAGTTTCTTTTTGTTGACCAGTGTAATAATTATGTTTATTGCCACCCAAATTTCAGTGGTGATCACAAGTAACTTCCAACTAGATTGCGATGACAAATATATTTGTGAATATTATCAAAAGAAGTGGAAAGTTCTGTAAAAACTGTTAGTAGACTATAGGAAACCAAAGGTTATTACCACAGAGAATTCTTTGATAGTGGCATGTCACTACTACTAGTGAATAAGTAACAATAATTATAATAATGATAATAAAAATAATATTAAAAACAACAGTAATAACAATAAAAATACGCCATAAATAATAATAATAATAATAATAATAATAATAATGATAATAATAATAATAATACTTAAAACATTTAAAAATTTAAAAAGTTATATAATACTCTCTATATCAATAGAATTATATTAATGATAATTAGTATGGTAGTTGGCAGCGACTTGTTATCTCCACTAAAATTTTGGTGGCAATAAACCTTATTATTGACTCTCAAGGAGCTTTCACACAGGTCGTCAAAGATCTCTCCTTGAAAACAATATGCAGTGTTCCCTGGAAGCCGAGTGACAAATCTTCCAACATTTCCAGTACTTTCCATCTCTTTCAATAGCATTTTCAAATAAATTTGTGTTATCGATAATTGATTTCTCCTTGGCAGCGACCATTGGTCTTCACTGAAATTTGAGTGGCAATAGGCCTCCCGAAAGTCCCAGTTCTTTTCGCACTGTCAAACGGAAGTCTGATCAGCTTGTACTATTTGTACATTTGAGATGCGGTTGTTTGCATAATTCTCAGTGTACTACCGCCCGCACTAGGTCGTGCCTGTTCTTGAATTCTTTTTGGGCCAGTTTACTGCATTCGCTTACTAAATTGTTTATTGTTTCGTCTCTTTGTTTACAGAGTCTGTATTTGCTGTTTTCTTGTGTTTTGTCGATCTTTGCTTTGGTGTGATTGGTTCTTATCAATTTCTTATAACTACTAGTGCACATTTTTCCATAATAATCTCCATTTGGATATCCTGGCTGAAGATCCTGGTCGTGTTTATTGGTGTCTCTAGTTTCTTTTCGGTCCTTGTAAAAAGTTTCAGAGTGTCTATGTACATCAGGTGGTTCAATGTTTCCTCTGTATTAGAGAACTTGTATTTCGCTTGGCACTTTCATAATATACAGATGTGTCCACAAAGTCTGGTTACATTATGTAGCCAGACTTTGTGGAAGCATCCTGTAGATTATGTAGCCAGACTTTGTGGGCACTCTGTACACACACACACACACACACACACACACACACACACACACACACACACACACACACACACACACACACACGTGTATATATATACATTTGTAATTCATTTATCACTTTTACAAACATTTGTAATTCATGTATTTACTTACGTTGGCATAACACTTTTCATGAATATTAAAAAACAACTTTTGGGTAAATATTTACATTTAAGTCCACCTCCACAATTTTCTTTTTTAAATGACGACTTTTATTGATACATAAATCTACTTCTCTGCAACTTTTATTGATGAATGAATCTACTTCTCTGCAATGGCCACTGGACGCCTCGTTTTTTTTAATAGTATTTTCGGGTGGGTATGCTGAAAACAAATATCAATTAAATTTTTCAAATATATTTTCACTCCCCTTCAAAAATGGTGTTTATTCCGGAAGCTGTTCTTAAGATGAGGAGGTTGGGGGTGATTATAAGGTGGACCTAATCTAAAAAAAAAAACCCCAAGTTTTTTAAATGAAGAAAATTATTTCTCACTTTTACAAATATTTTTACATGAGCACGTAAGCAACTATTTTTTTATTAACTTTTTTTTAACTTCTTTTATTTAAAAATGAGTAAATTTCAATGAATAGAATAATAAATCATTCATCATTAATATGTGTTTTTGGTTTTGTGTTGAATGAAACTTTTTTTTTCATTACAACAATAATGAACCAATTTAAATCTTCCAGCATGCGTTTAAGGATTACGAAATTATCAATAAATCGTTTAGTTACTAAGCCAACGCCAGTAAATAAAAAAAATGTTACGTGCGCATGCATTAGCCTTGACTAGGGGGGATAAGGGAGCGACCATTAAATAATTATGCTGGTTGCCATGGAACTCAACGCCCAAGGAGTACCTGAAGTGTCACTTATGCACTTATGTTATCGTGCTATTTTTTAAAATAGAATTTTCACACTAAATTCAAAATTTACAATATGTTTTTCTTTTATTAATTTGTTAGGTGAAAGTACAGATAACCCGGTCGATTTCTAATGTGTGAAAAATCTAGCTCCCGAAAAAAAGAAGGGTACTCTGGATTGTAACAAAAAATTAAAATTGCCTCAGTCTCGAAACATTTCTTCTCTACTGAACGAGGAAAAAAAGTGAAGTTTAGTTCACCTTCTGTTTCTCTCCCCTCTCTCTTCCTCTCTTAATATCTCTCTCTATCCATCTCTCCCTTTCCCTCTCTCAATCTATCTTTCTCTCTATATCATACGCTCCATCTCTCTTTGAGCCCCTTTCTCTCTCTAACTCCCTCTCTCTCCTTTCCTCTGTCTCGCCCTCTCTGTGTCTAACTCCCCCTCTCTCTGTCTGTCTATCAATCCCTTTATCTCTCTCTGTCTCCTTCTCTTTCTCTATTTTCCTCTCACTTTCTCTTTCTATCTATATATCTTCCTCTCTATCTGTCCATCTCTAATCCCTGATCCTATTTTAGTCTCCTAAATTAATTACTGTGAATAAGGCATTGTCAAAACAAGGATAAACCCTATTTTAGTTACCTAATTTACTGACTGTGAGAATAGAAGTTATTTGGAAATTACTGCTACCTTGAACAGCACCAGAAGTAACTGGTAAAACCTTTCTAATTAAATTGATTTTGGCAGCCATTCGGTAACAAAATGACATAGCCTTAGACCTTGCTGCATGAGAAATACCTGCGACCTTGCTGCCAAGTAGAGGAATTATTTATTCTACTTTGAAACATTCAAATTTTCAAAAATCTCATGTTCGACATCTCCAAAATATCCAATATGGGGAAAATATTGCAAAAATGCAAACTTATTGTTTAGGATGAATGCACAATGGTACGCAAAAAAAAAAAAAATCACTTGAGGCTTTTGGTCGATCCTTGCAAGATTTGCGTGGCAATGCCAGACCATTTGGGAATGCAGTAATATTGCTTGCAGGAGATTTCAGACAAATGTTACCTGTTGAATAACAGGTAACATTCAATCAACACCAGCAGATAAAATAAGTGCTTGCCTCAAATACTCTACTTTTTTGTGCCATGTGAAGACATTAAACTTAACTCAAAATATGCATATCCAGTTGCAGACTGTTCGATCCGCACATAAATTTTTGCAAAACTTGTGGGAAATTGGGCACGAGAAAGTGCCAGCTGATCAGAGATGAGGGCAAAATTCTCTGACTTTTAACTTCTGTAATTTTATTACATCAAAAGAAGAGTTAGTTTAAAAGGTTTTTGCAGATATTAAAATTATAAGAATTACACTTGACTGAGTAACCGAGCTATTCTTGCAGGTCAATACAAAGACGTTCACGCTATTATTCAATCTAAAATTCCAAGTGAGGTAGTCAAATACAAATCCATCGACACTGTTGTGAAAGCAGATAAAGTGGTTAATTATCCAACAGCTATATTTGCCAGGGATGCCACCGCATGTATTGCAACTGAAATTTGGCGTACTAATTACCATGTGAAATCTAAGCTTTGCTAAGGCACATGGCTTGCAGTAAAAAAAAATTAACAAACAATATCATAGAAACAACAATCATAACAGGACTTTTTACAGATGAATATATCTTCATTCCATGCATTCCTATGATTCCATCGGATACATCATTACACTTTAGGAAATTGCAGTTTCCAGTTTTATTGTCATTTGCAATAAGAATCAACAAAGCACAGAGAACAATCTTTACATTTGTGTGGCTTACAGTTACACAGTAAATGTTTTTTCACATGGGCAATTTATGTTACGTATTCAAGAATCACAAAACCAGAAAATCTCTACACCACCTAAGAAAATGGAACTACAAAAACTGTGTACCCATACGAAATGGAAAATTAAACCTATAAGAAACATGCTTTTTCTCATTTTGGAACTTTTTCCATTGCACCAATTTGAACCACAACAACGCGTGGCAGGGTACAGCTATATATATATATATATATATATATATATATATATATATATATATATATATATATATATATTAGTAAGTTATAAAATATATATCGCGATTAAGCTACACTGAATATTCCACGTTTCATCCACTCTAGGGCTCTTCAGGCTTATGCCCAGAGACCTAGAGTGGTTGAAACGCGGAATATTAAGTGTAGCTTAATCACCATATATATTTTATAACTTACTAACTAGCTCTACCTACGTATTGAGCACTTTTGAAGTAAATACTTAAAGTTTACGCATAAATTTATAATTTCGTATATTAATTTTATGTGAATAAATGAAGTAGTTATATTATATATATTATATATATTATATATATATAATACATATATTATATTATATATTATATATATTATATATTAGCTAGCAAAAGTACCCGTCGTTGACTGGATTCAAAAACAGCCTACAGAAAATGGACTCTGATTTATGAAAGTGTGATAGGTTATGAAAGGAAGGGTTGTAAATTTGGGTTGAATTTGGGGGTATCAAAACCAAAGCAAAATATGATGAAAGTAAAAATAAAATAGATAAACCCCATAATTTATTATACCATACCTGCTCACACTGAAACACTTATCACAATATTCTGTGGATATATATTAAAAAACCTTGTTAAACTTTGTGACATATTTCCATTCTACGGAGGTCAGGTGCGAACGAACACCCCATAATTTTATTATACTATATTTCTTCAAACGGAAACATAATTATCAAAGTATACTGACGCAGATAGATATAAAGGTCTTTATTAAGGTTTGTGCCTATTTCCATACAATGGAGGCCAGGCCCGAACGCAGACCCCACAATATTATTATACCATCCTTATTTAAATGAAAACATACTTATCAAAGTATTCTTATGTACATCTATATCAAAAACCCTTGTAAACGTTTTTGTTTTAATTTTTAAATTTTTTATTTCCATACTTTGTGGACCAGGCGCACAAACATTCAGCTTTATATTATATATATATATATATATATATATATATATATATATTATATATTATATATATATAGTATATATATGTTATACATATTATGCATATATTATATATATATATTTATATTATATATATATTATATGATATTATATATATTATATATATTATATATTTGTATTATATATATATTATATTATATATATTATATATATATTATATATATTATATATATTATATAATATATACTAGCAAAGATACCCGTGCTTCGCACGGAGCTTTATTGCTCACTCGGGTACCAAAATCTGTGGGCACCTTTCCAGTAAGTTGATGTTGTAAGAGCAACGATTGCATAAGGTGATTAACATTTTAACTACCTCTTGTAGTGACTGAAATTCAATCAGGAACTTCACAAAACATTTTCATCAAAAAGGAAGGTTACTTGATGTTACATAGTAAATTTTTCATTGAAGTAATTTTCAACTCTTGCTTAAATTTTATCTTGCACATTCAATACTAAAAACTTACCACAATCAGATCATGTCAGTTTTTCCTCATATCCATTTCTCGAACTTTTCACTGAAGAGCCTCAGGGTAAACTACATTTCTGCTGCTTTGATTTGGAGCCAGAATGTAGAGTTTTTCTGAACTTCCTGTCCGGCTGATAAAGACGTAGAACATACCGTGACTGAAGCAGTCTGATGTCAAGTCTACGCCAATGGTGTTAAATGTCTGACCTTGACTTTTGTTTATGCTCATTGCAAAACACACCTTCACAGGAAATTGGAGTCTCCGGAATTTAAATGGAAGTTCTGAGTCCGATGGAACTAAGGGGATCCTTGACAGTAGAACGGTTTCGCCTTTGTAGGGACCACAGGAAATGGTGGCCTCAAGAACATTGGTGTGCAATCTGGTGATAACACATCTGGTTCCGTTTGTTGTTTTTGGCGGTTCCAAGGATCGAAGAATCATGATTGGCGATCCAATTTTGAGATTTAAAATGTGTGGAGGCATTCCAGATATCTCCAAAGAGTTTAAAAACTCCACAGGGTAGTGAACAGCTTCATATTCATTAGTAGTCGAATCAACTGACTTGTATTGCTTTGTGTCTCCTGGAAATTCATCCATTATTGAATTGTTCAAATGATTCACATTGCTGTTTAATGGCGAAATAATAGCCCTCTCAGCAAGCCAATCCGGTGATTTTCCATTGTTTTGCAGGTCTGGGTACACTTTGTCTTTCAGTTGCTTCTGATTACCGACACATTTACCAAGCGCAGTTGGAATCTTAATTGTGTCAGGTGAAGAAGTGATAGGAAACTGACCATTACCGATTTGGAGAAGCAATTTTGAGAAGTCTGCTGCAGCTGTGTTATCAGAGATATAGGCTCTCATATTAGTAGTCAGTCTCTTCACTATAACGTGCCTCCAGAGATAGGATTGTTTCAAACTTGCATTGACAATGTTAGCCCTTGTGCCATTTTTAACCACTGGGAGGATTTGACGGAAATCACCGCAAAATAAGGTTGGAATGCCACCCATGGGATTCTTGTTTCCTGTGATGTCTTGCAGTGTTCGGTCAATTGCTTCATAAGCACTCTTGTGCGTCATTGGGGCTTCGTCTACAATGATTGCAGAGGTGTCTCTAATTACATTTGCCAAGGCTGAGTTACCAGTAATTTTGCAAACTGGCTGATCCATTCGATGAGTATCCAAGGGTACTTTAAAAGTGCTGTGAAGAGTGCGGCCACCTTGTAGTAGAGTAGCAGCAATGCCACTGGATGCTGTTGCAAGCACAATCTTTCTCATGGATCTAATCTTTGCAAGGATCAAATTGATTACAAAAGTCTTGCCCGTACCACCTGGAGCATCAAGAAACATCATGTTTTTGTTCATTTCACCTTGTGCTTCCAACATTGCCATGAATGAATTGTAAACTTCTCTTTGAGAATCGGTCAGTTTTTCTTGCATATTTTCTGCTTGTAGGGAAAGTTCTTCAAGATTATAAGTAACTTCACGTTGATACTCTCTCGCGAGTCTTTCATCTCTCCCTTGCGTTGGTGCAGGTAATCCATAGCTTGCCAATGGTTGACCGCACATAAGGAGAACTTTTTCTTCAATTAGACAAAGAGTTTTATTGTAGATGTCCTCATTAAAATCTGCTTCTGGATTGTTAACTTCTTGCCTGTATCTGTGAAGAATGTCTTCAGATATTACATCACGAAAAGCCATCCAGATCTCAAGAGGATTGCTTGGCTCACAGGCTGTTAAAATTATCACAAATAGGCTTCGCAAATTTGAAGGTGATTGAGTGGCACTTGCCTCTCCTACTGCTTGATGCAAGTGATGGTCATTTTCTAGAAGGCCTCGAGCAAGGCACGCTGCTCTGTATGTTTCAAACACCTGACCATTGCATGCTCGCAAATCTTGAAATGAAGTTGGACCAGCAACCTCATTGAGCAACAGGCGTAAGAAATAACACTCCCCTGCTTTTGGACTAATCGTGTAGATTCTCCCAATGCATGGTGCCTTCCATACATCATCATTTTCAGTACCTTCAACTTGTATCCCACGCATTCTTCTCATCCATTTCTTTGTCGATTTGTTCCAAGTGTAACACTCAGGGACTTCTACGTATTTGAGACCCCTTGCAAAGTCATCCTCATGGCAGAGTTGAAAAAATGCTGTCAAAGTTGTGGCAGGCGGTGGACCTTGGGCTTGTTCCAGAGCAGTATCAGCTGAGAACATGACACGCTGCCCATTTTCAAGATGAACAGAAAGTTGTACAATTGGGGGGAAATGTTCATGGATGGGATGTTCCAATATCCTCCAGGCCGCCTCTGAACTGCCGACATACCTTGCATTCTGGAACTGCTGGATCTCATCCACGATGTGACTTTGTACTTGGCCTTGTTGGTTAGCTGCTCCATCAGTTCTTTTTAGCTCAAACACTGCTTGATCACATCCTTTATTCACGTATTTGAGGACATATTTGATGCTTTGGATCGAGCTGCAAATTTCTACGTTAATGTGAGCGTTGAACTGCTGAAGGAGGACCTTGTTGTACGGAACAATCCACTGGTTTGTTATTTCTTGATTAACATACCGACCATTTCTCTTCATCCTTATTGTACCAGTCTGGCCTCAATCTTCTGGTTTTCTTCGCCTGTACTTGGGGTAAGAGTCTTGGCCTTGCTCGGTACACTGAAGAAATTCTTTTGGGTATTTTTTGGAACATTTGTTGTCAATCATACCTGGACAATTTGGATTAAATGGTCCACAAGGTCCATGCACCATATGTGCCATCACTTTAGCATGAAGATCAGGATCTTCCTCTTTGTCAGGGATCTCTGCAGATATGCAGAGATCCATTTTTTTCTGGTAGAAGTTTGTCCTCTGGGGCCTGCCAGGTGAGGATGTGTGCATGCGGCAGTCCTCTTTTTTGATATTCAATACTGTACAGGAAAGCCCTCAACCTGCCAAATCTTCCCTTTTTAATAAATTCAAGTAACTTTTTTAGCTTCTGCCTGAAAACCCTGGCAACAATATCTGGACGATCCTGAGGGTCTTGCCCTTGAAGACAATTTTCTGTAATTTCTGTCCACTTTGGATTTGTTGTGAACGTGATGAAGAGGTCGGCTCGGCCCATTCGCCGAACATATGCCATGGCATCACTTTGACGCTCAAACATGTATCGAGGGCCTCCTGTATAAGTTGCCGGAAGTACAACTCGTTGACCAAACTGTTCTGGATTCCCATCTTCCCTAAGAATTGAATCTCTCAAGTTGCTATAATTGTCAGCTCTCAGGGTCTGTTGCTCACGCCTCAGGAACTGTAAACGTTCTGTTTCAATCTTGCAGTACACATCCACCAGCCATTGTTGAAATAGCCTTCGGTACTAGAGAAAATAGTTTCCAGGCCGAGTCATTAAATGGTACGAATAAAATTGCTGTTGGGTAACTTTTCGCCCATTGGATGCCTTCATGTAGATATTGTAAGATGGAGAACCATAGGGGTACATTAACGGGTACATTAAAGTATCGTAGAGGGGATGTAGTTCGGAGATCCGTTTTAATGTATCATTTCTAAAACGCAAGACAATATCCCGGTTAGCTGTTGGTTCATTCTCCATTAATATTCCAATCTCATACGTTGTTGTTGGAGCATTGAATCGCCGTGGATGCTCTTCTTGCGGCCTTCGGTCTTCCCTCATGACAACTTTATATTCTACCAAGTGTTCTTCTTCAATCCTCTCCTTTGTTGTTTTCAGCTGACAAATGAAGCTGTTGTTCTCATGTAAAAATTCAGTCAGACTTCGGAGAATGTCTCTATTGAGTCTACTGTCACGTCCCCGATTATGTAGTTCCTCTTCCAGACTATCCAAGAAGTAGACTTGAATAAACTTTGCTGTTTCATCTTTAGGTGGTAAAAGACTCCCAATCTGGTGGCAAACCTGGCCTCGAATTCTAAAAGAAGGATTCCACCCATGTACTGCCGCAATTTTGTGACCAAATGATGTCATTGCAAAACAATTGTTATAACTGCGTAGATTTTGCAGAAAATCTTTAGAGATGGGACCATTGCCGGAGAGCAAATCTTGAAGCAACTGAGGCAGTGGTGGAAAGCTATCAAGCACAACTTTGCCAGAAGAACAACAACAACGAGGGGTTTCTCCTTTAAATTTTACAGCTGAGCAATGTTGACATACTTTGTCCATTTTTCCTATATCAGCTGTAGTGAGAGAGTCATTTTTGTTGTAGAGCAATCCTTTTCTATTGCAGTGTTCTATTTCATGGTGTCTCAAAGCAGTCATTCGTTGTCTAGCTGCCTCGTTTTCTGTCAATTGCTGGGGCAAAGTCATACTCTCTCTCCTTGTAGCCTCTCGTTGTTGCCCTTGGTATAGGCGAAAGCTTCGTTGGGTTTCCGATTCATTCTGATGTCGTTGAGCCACTCTCAACTGACCTTGTGTACGTCTACTTACCTCATATAATTCATTCGATCGTAATATTGCTTCTCTTTCCAGTGCATATCTTTGCCTTTCTTGAATTTCATCTTGTGATGAATTTAACCGCCTTACAGCATGTCTAGTTCTGTCAGCTTCACGTTGGGTTTCTCTTTCCAAATCTGACAGTCTTGCTCTCCTTTCTCTTTGACGTATCCTGTTAAGTTCTAGACGTCTTTCTCTATCTGAATTGTTTTCATTGGAGCGAATTGCAGCAACTCTTAGTCTATTAGCTTCCAATCTTTCCATTCTTTCTTCCTCACTTTCGTTTCTACTTCGTTTGGGTGGCATAATTTCGGTTTTAAACGGAATTGTTTAACGATATTAATGATTGTAAATTAATAAGCGTAAAGGAAATGTATACTAACTGAAATGGACGAACTATGAATAATATTTCTGAATAGTACAATTATAAACAATTATATTGTAGCAAAAATGAATAAAAGCGACCTACTTGTGACTCATTACTTCCGGGTGTAAACGTCACAGTCTAAAAGTAATAATTAAAAAAAAAAAGTAAATGTAAAATAAATGTAATACCAACTTAGGTTAACTAATATATGTAAACAGTACAATTAAAACAGTTCTATTAAAACAAATAATTACTAAGATATAGGTAATTGTTAGTCTCATTGTTATGGTTTTAAAGAAAAAATGTGTAAAAAAAATTCTGCTTTTGTGAGTACGTGTATTTCTTTTAAATTACATAACCTTTTTATTTTATTATTTATATCTCTTTTAAATTTATATATTTTGTTAGTAAACTGGAAGAAATTCAGTTGAATAAAACCTTGTTCGTGTTCTTTATGTTAAACTCATATTTTTATAAAAGGTTCATCCGGTTTAAAGAAAGCACTAAGTTTAAATAAGACTGGAAATAACTAATTCAATATATAAATAGAAAAATGAAATAAATATAAGCTTTAAGTCTTAAGATAGTAATAATCAAAAGGTAATAAATTATTTGTAGTTCAAATCTATGATAAGACAGGCTTTCGAAATAGGCTCGACCAGAAAGATTAAATTGGAACGAAATTATAATCTCCGTGCCATTTTCAAAACAACCCCACAAAAGTAACGGTATCCTGCAGTTGGTTAAATGACAACGTTGGTTGTAAGAAAAATGTAAAAGAAAATGCGCTTATCTGTTTATTTTGAACTGTTTTATTTAATTAAAAAAAATTGGCTATAACTGGAAGAGAGCGTTATGTTTTGGGGGTTGTTTAAAAAATAGAATGGAAATAAAGTTAGTTCCGTTTTAATTGTCTTTAATTGCGGCAAGCGCTAACAAAATCGAAAAATCACTGTTCACATTCGAAATGTTAACTTTTATAGGTTTACAGGTTTGCTGACAAGGCTGGGGGTGTTTATTTAGAAAGCCATACTTAACATGGGGAGGTTGGGATGTTTAATACAATTATTTTACTAAATTGATTTTTTTCATTTAAAAAATAAAATTATTTCTTTTTTAATAAAGTTTTATTTTAAAATATTTGTTTTTGCTTATTTATATAAAATTACGATAGTTGAATTGTATTCTTTCAATTATATTGGCAAGTAAAATATAAAAGATTAAAACGGAACGAAATTGAAATTTCCATTACATTTTCAATACAATCCCAAAACATAAAGCTTTCCTCACCAAAAAATTGTTTTAGCAGTAGAAGAAATTGATAATTATGCACTGTAAGAACCAAGCTGGAATATGGGCATTAAAGTAAAATTTTATCCAACTTTTGTACTGGGAAAATAATAATATCTACGAAAGTATTCAGTTGCGAAGTGTTTGAATATCAGATTCGTTGTCGGCGATTACGAAACCTTGTAAAAAAAATATTGGGGGGGGGGGCGTAATTCTTGTAATATGATGTTTTAAATATTTTTTTAGGTTAAATTAAGGTTTCACGATATTTTGTAAATAAGCAGATCATCTAAATAAACAATATGAAAACTATTTGAAATTTTTAACTATTTTCAAGAGTTAACAATTTTTATTTATTTTAAACATTATTTATTTAGCTAAAATTGAAGTTTCACGATATAATTTTTTTTAATTGTTAGTTGGAAGCACAAAATAAGTTACAAAACATCTTTGCCTTCATGGCTTTCAAAATAGTAACGTTAATATTTCAGAAAGGTACCACAAATACCGAAGGAACTGAACTGTCTATATTATTGGTAAGTGGTAAATTTTCAGAATATAAATTTATAGGAATATAAACAGAACAGTGATATAAAAAATAATTTTGAAAGAAATATTGTTCACAAACCTTTTTTAATATTAATTTCAATTTTTTAATATTGTATTAACTTAAAATCCAGCAGTTGATAGAGCAAACGTAGATATGTCTGTAGGTTTGGTAGCGTGCGGAAAGAATACGTTATTATTCCGAAAGGCATTCGTAGTGTGAGGAGGGGGTGGGAATTTAAATAAATATTGTGAAATTTCAAGTTTAGATAAAAAAATGTATTAATAAAGTTATGCTTAAAATAAATAAAAATTATTGTTTATTTTTGAAAATAGGTTTAAAAAAGTGTTCATATTGTTTATTAGAAAAGATATTTTAAAATAGCGCGGTAAAAGAAATGCGTAAGCACCAGAAGTTAAAATTATAAACATTTTCATATTGTTATTTTTTTTAAAAAGGTAAATTTAATAATAAAAATAAGTGGAAAAAATCCAATAAAAAGAAAAGTATCTATTACAGACAACATGTAATGACGTAAATCTCCGATTGCATAAACAGTAAACCTTTCCGATAATATACGTAAAGTGAAATAAATCGAATATAAAATTAAATGAATATATATTAAATAATTTAATGTTAAATAGATTTTGTAAATAGTACAGTTGAAATGATTAGAATATTTCCAATATGTAATAAGGTCGAGGTAATTAGTTAAAGAGATTTAATATAATGTGATATGCAAATGAGCATAAGTCATTCGATATGGGGGTGGTTTGTAGAATAGTATATAAAGAAATTAGGCATAGATTCTTATGTCTCCTATAACAGAAACATCCTAAAATGGGTTCTAATGTTTCTCTACCAGGAGAGATCTACCCTCTTACCTCCTTTATATTTCGTTGATGATGGAGAGCTGTACACACAGACAGAAACACACGAACCCTATTACTTTATAAAATTATAGATATATATATACGTTTTATTTTTTATTACCGTATCTTTCTGTTAAGTTACATTATTATTTCAGCTACTCGGCCGTTTTTTGGCTGTCTGTAGCTTCCTCAGACTTTTACAGAAATGTTCGTTATTATGGGAGGAAAGAGTGAAAGAGTGAATGAGGTCGGAATAAAGAGAGTATGGGAACAAGGGGGAAAATGGGAGGGGGCGCTTGGTATGTCGGTAATGTTTTAGTTTTGGAGTTTAAGGAACTTGTGCGGGAGGGTCTGGGAAGTTCATTTCCGGTGTGGCTGAGGGCATAGGGCATAGGAATACATGGGCGCGAGTACACACATCAGCACGTACACACATATACACTTAAAGAAACGTTCACATATACACATACATCCCCGCCCTGGCGTGCAAATATATGCACATATGTGCCCCTGCATTCATAGGCACCCGCGTTGCTCCCGCTTACGTCAAATTTTCCTGAACGTGCTAAAATTGGGTACGTGTGCGCAGGCATGGATGCGCTCATACATAGATACATACACACATCGCCGCCCCTGCCCCAAGAAGGCGTATATACAGGCCCATATTCGTATATTGATTCAGACATACCTGCACCCCACGCATACAAACAAGCGCATGTGCACATACAGATACCAATGCTCGTGAACACATACATCGACATATACACACAGCTGCACGCTCTCACACACGTATGTGGACAGCAGGCATATACTCTCACATCCACACACGTATACATAGTTACGTGCACATATACATCGGTACCCCATGTACACACGGACGCACACGTGGATGTACACGTGCGTGCATACACACACATACACACCCAGTTATACAGGCAGTTATTGGTATAGACATATTCGTCTACATAGATTTAAGTTCATTTGTGGGTAATAGGTGCAATACTCTTGTTCGATGTAAATATGTGCATAAACTCATTCCCAGCGTCATATACATAATATTTTCATTTTCATTAGTGTGGGTTTTTTTTTGTTAGATGTGGGTGCACACGGGAGCGCCGGCGTACTCCTCCGCATAGATATACATACCCACAGATGCACGTCTCCACACGCATGCATGTACACAGATATACATGCATACACGCATACATATATGCTCTCCTTATATACATCTACAAAGATATATACCCACACTCCCTCAAGCATAGATATGTGCGCACGCATATGCATACGGGTATATAGCGTGACATGCCGTAAATGTGGGCACGGGTTTCATCCACATATACTTACATACGCATTAATAAGCGCCCACGTACCCGGGATAGTGGTCCTAGGAAGCCATGTTTATAGATTTTTTAGGGTATTATCGATAAGTTTAGGCGGAAGGCTATATTGGGGTGTCATACTCTAAGGTATGCGTCTATGCACATGAGGCGTCGGTTAGTTGTACATTTCCATGCATACTTATCTGTGCAGGTGTAAATCTGCATAGTTATATGTAAACAATTTCCGTATTAATTTCCGTATTAAGTCGTGGAGGTTGACTGTAGGGTGTGTTGGAGTTGGGCAGGGGGTTGGCTAGGGGGAGGGGAATTGATGCCGATTATTGGGTGGTTATGTGGGATGAGGTTATGTGGTGTTTAGAGTTGGTGGTGGTTGGGGTATGTGTTATTTTGTTGGATTTAGGGGGATTCTAGGAGGAAGGGGTAAGGTGGTGTGGGGTGTGGGGGGAATTGGTTGAGGGGGGTTTGGCTGAGTGTACGTCATGGTAGTTGTGGTGGGTGGTTGTATTGGATATATAATTTGGAGGATTTAAAGTGGTGTTGTCTAAGGGATGTTTTAGAGAGGTGTATAGTTGCTAAGGAGGTGGGATTCGTAATGCATAAAGTTTTTGGTGGTTTCCTGCTTTTTGTTTAGTAATTTGTCTCTGTCTTTAAAATTGGAGATAAGGAGTTTCTCGTTTAGGCAGAGGAGACATGGGGAGTTTAGGGATTTTCTAAGGATTTCCCATTTAATGGTTGGTGTAAGGTTATTTTGGGTTAGATGTAGATAGTGGGTAATTAGTGAGGTTTTGTTAGGGTGGTTAGAGTTATGTACTCTGAATCTATCCTTTAATGAGGTGCCGGCCAGGCCAATATAATATTTTTTGTCGTTTGGGTTTTCTTAAGGTGCGATTGTGGCTTTATATACTACTTCTATTTGTAGGAATTGTTGATTAAGTAGGCATTCCAATTTGTTGTTGCAGTTGCACTTGTTCTTGTTGGTGTTATTTGTATTTTCATCTTTGTTAAGTCTGTTATGTTTTTTGATTATTTGTTCTAGGTTGTCCGTACAACTGTAGCTGAGTTTAATTATGTTTTTGTTGAAGATTTTGTGTAGTACGTGGCTGGGCGGGAAGTGGTTGTTTATTAGTTGGAAGAATTTAGTGCCAAGCTTTGTTTTGACCATTGCATTGAGAGGGGGGTTGAACCAAATTATTGTCCTAGTTCTATTTCTCTTGTTTGCGGTATTGGGTGGATTAGGTTTAATGTAATTGAAGGTAGTGTTTGGGTGACCACTTACCTTAAGTGCATTTTCGTAGAAGGGTTTATGTTTGTTAAAAATTTCGAGTTTGGAGGATTTGGTGCTAATGTATCCCTATGCCCTCAGCCACACAGGAAATGAACTTCCCAGACTCTCCCCACAAGTTCCTTAAACTCCAAAACTAAAACATTACCGACATACCAAGCGCCCCCTCCCACCTTCCGTCTTGTTTCCTTCCTCTCTTTCTTCCGCCCTCCTCGCACCCCCTGTCCTCATTCACTCTTTCACTCTTTCATCCCATAATAACGAACATTTCTGTAAAAGTCTGAGGAAGCTACAGACGGCCAAAAAATGGCAGGGTAGCTGAAACAATAATGTAACTTAACAGAAAGACACGGTAATAAAAAATAAGACGCATATTTGCTCCACAACAGTATTGAGCACTTTCTTCAGTTTTTATTAATTACCATTTCCACGATATATATATATATATATATATTTATATATATATATATATACATACATTATCGGCATGTATGTCCTAGAGCTGTTTTAATATTGAGTCAGATGATTGATAATCTATAATTAGAATTAAAAATTAAAATCAGTCTCATAAGGAAGAACAAACAAAATCAATAACTTGTACGATCGTTTCGGAAACGATGTTTTTATTGTGATAGTGAGTTTTTGACAATAATTTTATGATATAGTTTTTGAAACAATGTCGCCTCATCAGCAAAAATATTGGGTGGGGGGACTTTTAAAGACACCAAAGTAAACCTAGCATTTTAAGTAAGGCAGATGTACCAAGAAAATATTTAAAATATAAAGGAAAATAGGTAGTTTTTTTATGTGTATAAACAAAGTAAGATAAAATTAAAATAAATTAAAAATACCATTAGATAAAATCGGGTTGAAAGTTAAGGTTAAGAGTGTAAAGTTTAAATATCTTTAACAAATAAAAAAAAATACCTTTTAATGGTTCGCCTCCTAAAAGTTGTACGTATCATCGCCGACGCGTTCATTTGGTAAATGTAGTTTAGGAACGCTTTAAAATGTTGATATATACAAACTTTCACAGAGACGCCAATGGAAATATTTCCAGTTAAAATCATTAATGACGTTAAATTAAAAATCAGCTGAGATATTTCAAAAACAAAGGGAGATAATTCTACTCAAATAGAAGAATGAAAGATTTAAACGTTCAAAGGGAGTATATATGTATTATTCCTTAATTGGAATTCATTTTTTGAGATGAGCATTATATGTTAATTTTTATTTTTATTTCGGACTATTAGTCTCATCTTTATTAGTTGTTGTTTATGGATCTTTTTATTGGTTCACAACGTTTCGGCCAACTTCCTCTGGCTTTCGTCAGGTGGTAACCGCGACGGATAGGAACTTCGAATCTCCTAACTGCATTCTCAGCCATCACTGCCATCCGTAGTTGTTGTCGTCTCACTACATTTTTGACCAATTAACCTCTGGCACGCTTTGGGTGGGAATCTCTACGGTTCCAGACGAACATTGAATAATCTTTGAATCTCTACGGTTCCAGATGAACATTGTCTGAAGATAGCGGTTTCAATCCCACCCAAAGCGTGCCAGAGGTTAATTGGTCAAAAATGTGGTGAGACGACAACAACTACGGATGGCAGTGATGGCTGAGAATACAGTTAGGAGGTTCAAAGTTCCTATTCGTCGCGGTTACCACCTGACGAAGGCCAGAGGAATAGTTGGCAGAAACGTTGTGAACCAATAAAAAGATCCAAAAACAACAACTAATAAAGATGAGACTAATAGTCCGAAATAAAAATAAAAATTAACGTTCAAAGGGAATTAATTAATAGTTGAATTTTTAAAAATAATAAATGCATCTCATTGGTAGTAATTAAATAAAAGAATATTTTTTAAAAATTAGTAATTATAATTTATATATAATTTATAAAACTTATATTAATAAAAATAGTAACATATAATCTCAAAGTGAAATAGATAATAAAATAAAATAAAATAGAAAATAATGGTAAAATATCAGATAATAATAATAATAATAATAATAATAATAATGATAAAATAATAATAATGATAATAATAATAATAATAATGATAATAATAATAATAATAATAATAATAATAATAATAATAATAATGATAAAATAATATTTATTAATTTATAAATTATAAATTTTAAGATAGATTAGTCATAAGATAATATGATTTATGGTGGCTTAAATTTGTCGAACCTTAACAAACGTTTATGAATGCATCCGGAAAAAAATTTCATCTTTTAAGTTTAAGAGAATGGTTTTATGTTTTATTATATTTTAAAATCTTAAGGGCTTCATATCTACAAAGTGCATAGAATCTGTCCCTTACAAATATGCTTGATAAGATCCTATTATTTCACATTTTAAATTGAAGTTCAGATGTGGAACCGAGGTAGATTACATTTTGTTTAATATATTTGTTTTCAGTTAGATTAAGAATGGTATTGGTATGTGATATTTGTTTGTTCCTTATGAGACAGATTTTGAATTTTTAATTTTTTATTGTTTAAGCAAGGAGGAGCGACATAGTGGCTTAAAGTTATGAAAATTATTGTCGAAATTAGTAACATATCCAAGAATTATGAAAAATGACAAAATGCCAGTCACTATATTGCAGTGTTTGTAATGTAATAATCAGCCCAAACAATATATCAAAGTTATTATTTTAGTAATGGGCGGGCGATAATATCGGTTAAAATTATGAAAAATGATTGTCAGAAGTAGTAACATATCCAAGAATTAGAAAAATGATAAAATGTGAGTTAATTGATTGGTGTGTTTTGTGGGGCGCAATACAGTTTTAACAAAAGGGCTAGAATAATATGATGGTGTCTTCATCCATGCTCAACGCCAGCAACAATATGTTACACATGAAAGATGCCGCTGTGGAATTTCCACAAGTCCCGCTAATAATA
>NC_136513.1:70880822-70883322 GCF_053919585.1 Euprymna scolopes | reverse complement strand
TATATATATATATATATATATATATATATATATATATATATATATATATATATATATGTATTCCTGTGTTTATATGTACATCTGTGTGTATTTGAATGCATGTGTAGAAAATCTTCCCAGTTAAATATTATTAAATAGTATAATGTTATGGATATTACTGATTTTAAACGCTTTTCAGTAAGGTATTATAATTACTTTATTACTTTTGTTTCAGGTTATTTAGCATTGAACTATTACCGTAAGGAACATAAAATAAAGATAAAACGTTCCATTAATAATCTTAGAATTGGTTTCACAATTAGCTCATAAACATTAGTATATTCTAAACCTTATGTCAATCCTCCTTTTTAAGGGAAAATATAGATACGTATAAAATTAATAATAATTAGCACCTCATGGACAGTATATATAACTTGAGTTGACTGAACAAATACGATTTAAACTGACAAAGGGATTTGAGATGAAGCTAAGATAAATCTTGAAAAGAAACAATTATTCCATTTACGTATTTGGCCCATGCTTTTATTTTATTTTTATTTTTATTGTTATCTCTATATTCTTCTTGTTTCCACTCTTTCCCTCCCAAACCAAGTCTCTATATCTAGTACACGACCTGACCTCAATTAAGCGACCGGTCAAACTTGATGATTCTTTGAATTCTATTTGAAGAGACATCTATTCATATATATATATATATATATATATATATATATATATATATATATATATATATATATATATATATATATATATGTATATATGTTTATGTGCGTATATGTATATATATGTATATATATATGTATATATATGTATATATGTATATTGTGTGTATGTGTGTGTGTTTGTATATGTGTGTTCCTTTGTATATAGGGATGGATATACACATGTGTTTCACCCCACTTCCTACCATTCACCACTACCTACTCTCCCTACTATTAACACCTCGCCCCACTAAAAATAATATAGACTTCTAATGAAAAGGATTCCACCAGACTTTGAATTATTATCGCTGGACCCGCAAACAAATTTATACAAGCACTTGCCCGATTCGGATATCTACACAGCTATGCGGATTACCCAATATATAACTTGGACCTTATTACAAAACAGATGTAAAGAACGCATAACATGGATTTTACCAAGCAAGCTGGATCTAAAAAAATTTCATATCCTTTTTCTGCAAATCCTCCTGCTACAGGACTTCTGATAAATTTATTATTTTGACTTTGACTTTCCATGTCTCACTGACTTTAGCTAATAGGGTGCATACCTTTATAAGTATTTGCTTATATTTTCTCTCCTCTCATTAGATGGTAGACATCGAACCCCTATAGGTTAAGTAAATTAATTTTCTAAAGTATTCTTTGTCTTGTTAAGAATAATAAAAATTCTTTGATATGAAACTCAACCACTTCATTTCAATGAGAGTTTTTGAAATTCATTGAATCACAATTTTATTTATTTGCTCTATCTTGCATATCCAGCAATTCTTGTTTAGATGGGATAATTTATAGAATATTACTGCCAGTAATATTTTGTAAACTTTACAATCTCACGTTTCCATAACAACTGATTGTTAAACGAAAACTATTGTGAAGAATATATATATATATATATATATATATATATATATATATATATATATGTGTGTAAATGTATTATTTTTTAAAATATAATTATTCACTTACACGTGTTTCGTCGTCCACGACTCATCAGGGTAGCTGAATCTAGCTAGATTCGAAATCGGCACCTCGTGATAAGAAGTCTAAACCTCTACCACGCGGCTAACCTCGCCGGACTGCTAAATGTATCACTTTTACGTAGATGTTTTTATTTGTTTTTGTTAGTGATACTTGCTTGAATGAATTCAAGTATTTATACGAAAGTGCATTTTTACCTAAATGCTTGTTGGAAATATTTTCCCATCGACCATTCTGGTACCCCCTTTAATGGGGAGCGGCATATATATTATTTTTTAAAATATAACATCTATGTAAATGTATATATATATATATATATATATATATATATATACAAATATATATATAAATATATATATATATATATACAAATATATATATACAAATATATATATACAAATTATATATATATATATATATATATATATATATATATATATATATATATATATACAGTCCTGGTCAAAATCATAAGACCACATAAGAAAGTAAGCGTTTACGCATATTATTTTTAATCAAACAAATGGTTGAAACCATTGCCAACAGGGAAAATATGGTGGAAAAAAAATGAAATCTGCTTCATTCGAAACCTTAACCCTGATCTAATAATTATTTTTTTAAAAAACAAACATTTTCACCTGGTCTAAATGATACGACCCCTTTAATAAAATCGGCTAGTTCTGAAAAAATGAATACGAAACGCTTTCTATGTTACTAAAAGCAACTTATAGTGGATAAAAAACATCTTACTAAATTATAAATGGCAAAAGGGAAACCATTATCAGAGTTTGAGAGAGGAA
>NC_136513.1:70863322-70873322 GCF_053919585.1 Euprymna scolopes | reverse complement strand
TAGCACGGAATTTTTCTGTTTTAGAGTTTCCCCTTTTATCTTCTCCAATCTCCGAATAGTCCTTTTTGTATTCTTCTCGAAATTGTATATGTTCGATCCATAATCGCGTGCGCTTTCGACAGAAGTACTTCTATCATCCTCAGGCATATTGTAGAAATAAATGTAGAAATTGTTTTTTAATTTACGTATATATGCATTTTTTCTAGTCACGTGGTAGATTATTACAAGTTAGGTGGGCGGGCATTTTTTTTTTACATATATTAAACACATTTAAATATACAAACACATATATACATATTCAAAAATTTATCACAAACATTTTAAAACGTTCCGGCTGGACTCATAATTAATATTATTTTTATTATTATTATTATTATTATTATTATTATTATTATTATTATTATTATTATTATTATTATTATTATTATTAATAATAATAATAATAATAATAATAATAATAATAATAATAATAATAATAATAATAATAATAATAATAATAATAATAATAATAATAATAAACCAACCCCGGACAAGAACAACCATACTATAAATAAAAATACGAATAACGAACAAGATAAATGCAACTGTAGACACCGCACACATTGCCCAGTTCAAAATAAATGTCTAACCAAAAGCGTGGTTTATCAGGCAACAATATTTGCGAAAGAAAACCCGAATAACAAGAAATATTACGTAGGCATGACTTCATTAGATTTCAAAACCCGATACTATGACCACAAAAGTACATTCAAAAATAAAAAAACACCTTATAAAAACAACACTAGCGAATAAATACTGGGAACTCAAAGAAAGCGGACATTCGCCGGTAGTCGAATGGAAAATAATAAGACAAATTACCACGTGTAGGCATCTAGACGACCCATGTAGATTATGCCTTCATGAAAATTTGCTATCCTGTACTTTAAAGAACCCCAACATCTATTAAACTGTAGAAGAGAAATAGCAAATAACTGTGTTCACAAAATAAAATTTACTCTAGGATAGCGATACAAAATAGTTTTAAAACCAACAAAAACAATAGAAAATAAATAAATAAATAAATTAAATAAACATGAATATACATAAACGATCACACATATATGTATGCATGCATATATATATATATGTATATATGTGTGCATATATGTATGTACACATATATATATATATTTATATATAAACTATAAAAACAAAAATAAAAAAAAACACTAACCTAGTTTTAAAACAGATTCTTTGTCCGATAAAATGCATGCCCATTGGCTGATAGGAAGGGATGCGGTGGATACTAGAAAGCTGATTGGCTAACTAAAATCTCAATAGGACAGGAGCATATAAAAACGATAAACAACCACAGAATTCGCGCATAAGCCTGAGGAGTCCTAGAGTGGATGAAACGCCGAATATTCAGTGTAGCTTAATCGCCATATATATTTTATAAATTACTAACTAGCTCTACCTGCGTATTGAGCACTTTTGAAGTAAATACTTAATATTTACGCATAAATCTATACTTTCGCATATTAATTTTATGTGAGTAAATTAAGTAGCTATATATATATATATATGTGTGTGTGTGTGTGTGTGTGTGTGTGTGTGAAATGTGATAATTAAAGGTTAAATGATACTTTATAATATCATTAAATGAATAAAGAAAGGGAAAAACACCTTCCATGACATGACATTTCAAAGCTAAGTGCTTCTCATCAAAAGAGGCAAAAAGTAAGGAATATACATTTACAAAATAAACAAAACTGCCGATTTTAGGATATATGTTTAGAAATGAGATAGAAAAAGTATAAGAACACGGTAGTAGGCAATAAATTAAAGGAAGAGTTAGAAGAATCGGGACAAATAAAAGAGAAAAAAGACAGAAGAAAAGAATAGAAAAAGAAAAATATATATGTCATCAATGATGAGAGAGATAAATAAGAAAACAGAAAAAGTCCAAAGTTTATAGGATTTTCATAGTGAAGACCATGAAACAGCATTCGGTGATTTAGAGAATCGTCCAATCAGTAAAGAGTCAATGGTTAGAATCCAAGGCAAAAGTTCGGAGTTGAAGTCTCCTTAAAAGAAACATTCGACACGTTGACAGATCATCCGTTGAAATGCAGAAATGTTAAGAAATAATAAAATAAAAAAACACAGTGGTGTACAAGCAAAGATAGAGAAACAATTAAACAAAATGAATATATACGATTTAGTAAACATCTTCACAATGTTTTTTTTAATTGGTCGTTTGATGCTATATATTCAACTGAAAATAATTGAATAATGAAATTTATAGAAAATTATTTTAAAATACCCCTCCCCCCAAATAAAAAGAAATCCGGCGTTTAAGTCTCAACGCACAAAAAAGTTTGCCTGCTAGAAATAATACGCCAGGATAAAAAATAGTAAGCAAAAAAATATTATAGCGAATAAAAAAAAATAGTCATTTCATTCAATTTAAAATAGAATATAACGTACACAGCGAAATCAAAAAAAAAAAAAAAAAAGAAAAAAAGAGAAAAGATAGGGAAAAGGAAAAAAGGTAGAGAAATAACGCTAATATAAAAATTTAGACGGATAAAGGACAAAAAGAGGTAAATAAAGAATATGAAATTGATAAATGTGTCAAAAAAGCGAACAGATAAAAATAGAGTTGCATGGAGGCATATCGCTTAGTACTTGTAGTGAAGAAAAATAATAAATAAAATAAGAATAAAATAAATATAAAAAATATATATTCATATACATAGAGATATGTACGAACACATAAATGCACACACAAACATTATGACCGACAGGAATTGTTAACCTACACTAATGATTACGTAAGTACGAAACAATAGTGTCTGTAGGTATAAATGAATAATTCTTATTTAATTATAATTATTAAGTCACTTTAAGAATAATTAAGAATGGGCACTGTCTGCAGAGTTATAACTTAGGCAATCAACAAGCGTCTATGCAATGTTCACGAATTCAGGTCGTTCAAACACTCTAGATTATCATATGCACTCGCCTGAATTCGGAGTTTAATAGTTCTTAATGCCGTTCGTTCTTGTAGCAATTGTTTGCTGACCCTGGGGTAGAGGTCTGTTAAATGGAGCAAAACGTGGCTTCGAGGCAGAGTTCGAATCTTATGACTGGCAGGAATTGTCGCCCTACACTAAGGATTGCGTAAGCATGAAACACTAGAGTTTGTAGGTAATATATATATATATATATATATATATATATATATATATATATATATATATATATATATATATATATATATATATATAATCGCAATTATACATTCACCATGAATATTGCCCAAAACAAAGAACACAGAAAATTTTTTTACTGAGATTTTAAAAGGAAAAGTTTACGTGGGGGTTGAACAACAATGGCGATACATCGCGTTGTGATTACAGTGAATACAAATAAAAGAAAGATATAAAAAATAATAAAATAAATATGCATGCAGATATGTATATACACATACATAGGCACAGTTATGCATACATATATATACACACACACACACATACATATATATATATATATATATATATATATATATATCAGAGAGGCGGTAGCACTCTCTATATAGGGATGGCCCGTACACGCCTATATACGCCTACAAAACAAAACTATCCAAATCTCAACTAAAATCAACTTATAAGTTTCAAAAAGCACATATTCTTACAGAGAAGCGTCTTACGAATCCAGCGAGTGTCAGAACGTCGGTTAAAATGTCAAAAGAGAGCAAAAAAAAAAAAGGGTACAAAAATGGCCAATTGTTCTTCTTTCTTCTTTCTTCTTTCTTCTTCTGATTTCTTCTTTCTTTTGAGACGATGTATCTCGGTGTACGAACGGTCTCTGACAACAGTTCAAGCATCAATCGACTGCTCTTTACACGGAGAAGTGCAGTGACCCATCGCTTTTTAGCTAACTCCATAATTAAATAAGATTACGTGTAATAACAAGTTTTAAACACTATATACCCAATGTAGACAGACCACTTCGAATACGGAACTTCTCTCAAAAGGGACAGCTCCAAATAATACACCGGATGCTCACAGACGTTCCAGTTTGCCAGTGGCCTATATTTCTTGGACGCTGAATATTTGAGGTGAACGTCAAGGTTTTTTCTTTAAACAGTAACCCACCAGCGTTAATGAAACCACGAAATCTTTATCTCAGTTGATCAAAATTGTTATAAGAGTAACCTATCAGCAAGTACGACGTCAAAAAACAATGTTATAAAAACAAATAATTCTTCAGATGTTGGACTGTAAAATATGTACAAAATGTCAATGCTGTGACCAGGATTCGAACCTAGATTAGCACGGCCACAACGTGGGGTCCTAACCTCTAGACGATCACGGCTAACACTGACGTCTGTCGCTCTTGGCAGAAAGACACATGACTACTGTTAAACTATTGAAAAATAAGGAGGAAACTTGAAATTCTCACGCATGCGCAAAAATATACTATAGCAACCATTGTTAAATGCAGCTGCATCTCTTCGCTCGCTAAGAAAAGTAGATCAGACCAGTTCTTCTAAGAACTCACAAAACGCCAAAGGAAATAAGTTAAATTAACCGCAAAAGAAACTGCAAGAAAGTCATCTTCTAAGAACTCACTGGAAGCTGACCAAAAAGAATCAAAATCCAAGCCCTAGCCACAAAAATAACTAGATATTGTGGCTACTATACACAATCTACTAATAAAAACAAGTAAGGTTTCTAAAATAAACTACAATAAATTAACCAAGTAACCTCACACTGTCACTGATTAGGACTTCATATAAAGATAACAACTACACTATTAGTGTATATACCGTTCCACACTTTAACTATTGGTGACGGGGCAGTATCTCAATTCTACGAGAGTTGTCTTGCTATAAGATAAGTGATATTATAGTAAGATACACATAAGTGTTATGTGTTTACATTTAATAAAAAATGCCAAAGTAAGCACGTAGTAAAAAAGCTCAGAGAAATATAGACTATGAAAAAAACAAAGTTAAGGTATTATCTGAGCAAAAAGAATACTATCAGAAAAATGCTGAAATAATAAAAATTAAGTATCATGCAAATCCTGAGACAAAGAAGGCTGCCTCACGTGCTGACTCAAAAGCACGGTATAACAGGGATTCCGAGGGAAAAAAGCTGCCTCACGTGCTCTTTATAACAAAGAACCAGAAAAAAAGAAGGCTGCCTCACGTGCTGACTCAAAAGCACGGTATAACAGGGATCCCAAGGGGAAAAAAACTGCCTCATGCACAAACTATTATAAATATAAATATCAAAAACTGCCAAATCTTTGCCAAAACGCTAAAGAATGAACCAAGAAAAATTTAATAGTAAAGGTATGAACATTTTAGAACTTTATAATACTCTAACTGTTTTATCAGAGAGGCGGTAGCACTCTCTATATAATATAGAACCGATGGAGGACCAAGAGGCAACTCCTAAGGCCCAAAACCCAAAGACCTAAAACCCAGCAGGAAGCGACCTGCTACTAATGGAGGCGGCAATGAGCCGCCTCCTAAAAAAGACAATACTATCATGAATGTAAGTTTAAAAATAAGACTGTAAGTAAAAATACTAATTAACAAGAATAAAAAAGCATTGGAAATGCAAAAGGATATAGGGATGGTATGCCAAAAAGTATACAAACAAGATAGCTATGAATGGCTAGGCACATGGAAATAGAATTGCATCCAAAGTATAGCCCTATAGCTTTTTACAACCGTAATGATGGCACGGAATGAAGATTGGAGAAAAGCTATAGGGCTATACTTTGGATGCAATTCTATTTCCATGTGCCTAGCCATTCATAGCTATCTTGTTTGTATACTTTTTGGCATACCATCCCTATATCCTTTTGCATTTCCAATGCTTTTTTATTCTTGTATATATATATACAAACATACACACATAAACTAGTATCTATATTTAGAAGTAGAGAAAAGAAAGAAAAAAGGAAAAGTAAAGGCAAGAATTTGTATCCAGAAGTGGAATATAATGAAAACAATATTTGGGATTTCAGAAAAAATCTTAGATAATAAATTAGAAGTTAAAAATCTATGCGAATTAAGTTTAAATTTATCCTATAGATTTGCTGAATAAGAAAAATAAAGATAGAGGAATCAGTCATATAGAAGGTATTAAAAGCAAATAAAGGGATGGAATAGATTTATTAAAATATTGAAGTCTATGTAAATTTGATGGAAATAAAACAAACTAATAAGATAAGAGGATAAAGCTGGTGTATCTGTTCATACCAGGGATTGAGCATATTTTAAATTTCCCTTATATTTTAGGAATTTATGAAAAAGGAAGTATTAAGGCTACTTCAGAATGCAGTCGACAGTACTTTGAATCGGGTATATATATATATAATTTAGATTAAAAAGAATAGACCATTTTAAGATATTGGCATAAAAGCTCTTAACTAATGCGGTTAAAAAAGTTTTTTTTTTTTTTAAAATAATATAAGCTCCGATGTAGGTGAAAGCATTCGGAAAAATAAGATCATACATTGAATCATTGGAATTAGTAGTGAGGAATAGAGAGAATTCGGTTCCATTATAATAGACTTGTAGAATTAACTGAAGGAATATATTGGTTGAGGGATTCCGAAAGGATGCTGGTGGCTATCATTTAACAGTATATCAGGAAGAATAAATTCTTGTGTGCTTTCTATAGAGTTTCTACTTTGTAAAGGAGGAGAATAAGTGGTATGATTTGTATTATTAATGCAATTAGAATAAAGTAACTCAGTTATAATACCGGAGAGTATTCTGTCACTGTGCATACAATTATTCTTATGGACACATATACAGGAGGCTTGCAATTACAATTCAAATGATTAGTTACTTGCAAATTATCGGATTGGGCATCATTCATTTTTCTATAGTTCGAATCAATTATAGCTTGTACTATATTTGGCTTAGTAGAGAAAAGCGATTTTAACAGTATTTTTATTCAATACTAGCAGGCCACCAGGCATTGCTCGGTCGTAAAATACGCTTAAATATGATATTTTGATTAATGCAGATTTCGTACTTATTATATTATATTGAACACAATATATAGTTGTGTATTTGATTGTAGTAGAATATGTTAATGCAATATAATAACTCTAGTATTTATTTTATTGGTTTTAAATGGAGGGGGAGACGGATAGTGGAAAATATTGTCAAGGATTATATGCATAGATTTTTTGAGTGGTACATTAGTGCATAAGCTTTCTACGTTAAGAGAAGCTTTTAAGGATTTGTAATAGTTCTGTGTTTATTTAACAATGTATTTACTGGGTAATTATGGGATGATGAGTTCATTTAGGATTTTTGTTAAGGAATGGATTAGAGTGGTGACTTGTGATGTAATAAGTCGGAGGAGAGGGATGGGTTTGTGCATTTTAAGGGTTCGGGTTTCTAACTTCCGATAATTTTGAGAAGTTGGTCATTTCCGATTTAAGCATTAGTGATAGTAAATAGTTTTTTGACTTGTGACTTTAATATACTCGTCTGTTATTGTTGACGTTTTTGTATTTTGTATTTTGTATTGGTCCTCGAGGATAGTTTGCAGTTTTGTGTGATAGCCAAATTTATTGAGTTCTATGAGGATGTTTTTATCGGCCTTTTTTATCGTATTAGAGTTCATTAGCAGCCTTTTTAGTTTAACTTTTAAGATTGAATTTGATTTTTACTTCTTATTTTGTCGGTCGTTTATCGCTTCTGCTTTTAGTAGTTCAAGACAGCCAGGGTGTGTTGTGATATTATTTATGTTCAATTTTAGTTATATTTTCGTATATATATATGTTTTTGTAATTGAACCGATTGAATAAGTTGCAATTCGGTCCAATGTTTAGAAATTCGTTTTGGTGTTCTGTTAGATCATGGTCCGATAGGTTGTGTAGTTGGATGGTAGGATAGTTCCTTTATATAAAGAGTTTATTATTTTTTTAAAGATTGTAATCCGATGTGAGTGTTCAAAGTTAATGAAGTTGTTGTTAGATCTGAGTATTTTGTTCTGCCGTAATCCGGTCATGCAGCTTTTTTTCGAGTCCATCAAGTCCCCAGAGTGTTTCCGAATATATATATATAAAGCTAAAAGTTTGTGTGTCTGTTGATCTGTATATGAGTAAGCTCCTATATGGTGCGCTATTATACCAAACTGACCATATACTATGATAGAAGAGGTATCACGGTCTGAAATAAGTATGATAAAATGGGGATCCAGGGGTGGTCATTTGTAAGGGCCAACCCTATGCACGCTTTAATCGTTTCACCTAGAGCTACGAAATTTAGCAGGATAACCCAGCATAGAAAAGGTAAAATTTTGACAGATTGTATCACTCACTCCCATCAATGAGGGTGTGGCTCCAGGAGGTCACTTATAACCGGAAACTCTGTGCATGCTCACACCGTTTGATGTACACTCGTAGACAGGATAACCCACCATAGGGGAAAAAGTTTTGACGCATTACACTGCTCACCCTCACCAATGTGAGTGAGGCCCCAGTGGTGTCACTTATAACTGGGAAATCTCCGCACGCACACACCGTTCGACGTAGAGCTACCGAACTTGCCATTATAATTCACCATTGGAAGGAGGGTTTACGGGTTACATCGCTCACTCCCACCTCATGAGGGTCACTTATAATGAGGAACCCTTAATTAGTGTTCATACGTTTGCGCCAATAAATATTCCCTCTTCTACCCCTCATGTTCATTTCAGAAATTTTCTCTCCAAGATTATCCGAGCTATGCCGGGTGTGTCTGTGTATCTATATTCTGTCCGTCTGTACATATATATGACAATGTAATAATGTTAAACGTCTGTCTATCTGTCTGTCTGTAAGACGAAAAAGGATATTACATGCAAAAACTATGTAGAAATAAGTATTAATTTAAAAGAATTTCAAAGTTATTTACATTGTTATATAAATCAGAGTCAATATTTAAAAACACCTTTGGAACCCAGTCAACGACGGGCACTTCTGCTAGTATATATATATATATATATATATATATATATATATATATATATATATATATATATATATATATATATACACACACTCACACAACATAACCCCCGATATAAGGGACTTCGTCTCCAGTCCCTAAGGTCTCTTATATCCGGGTTACACTTATATCCGGGGTTCTTATATCCGGTTACACTATATATTAACACAGGCTCCAATTTGGGACCAGCGAAAATATATCTTATACCGTTTTTCTTATATTCGGGTCTCTTATATCCGGGTTACACTATATGTATATATATATATATATATAATTTTAAATAAATAAGAATGTAAATATATAAAGTACTAATCAGAATAGGGGGTGATAAGTAGTCAAATAGATTAATCTTAATCTTATAAATACATCACTCGTAAAATTAAAAAAAATACCCATTTTGAATTTGGAAACAGACAAATCTCACAAGTAAGGAAGACGTTTTTTTATAACAGGAATAGGCTAGCCAAATTAATCAAGAGTGGGAAACTAGATCTAATATCTGTAACAAAACTTTGTTCTTGAGATTAAGGGAGGTGATGTTTGATCAACACTGCTGGGGAGCCATAATATAATATGCTGTTTTGTTTTTATATCCCTGAAACAGTGTGAAAATTCCTTAAATTAACATTAGTACTATAGTGAATTCTAGAGAGAAAGTTAATGCATTGATTGCAGGTAGTTAAATAACTTACTGACTAAATAGTTTTTAACGAATGATAGAAAATGTAAAAATTAATTTTTTGATATAGTTTTAAAGGTAAAAAACTTCTAAGACATATATATATATACACATATATATATATATATATATATATTACTTGTTTATTGTTATATAAACATGCTCACATCCCGCTGCTACAAATAGCCACTTGTTTCAATCAAACAACAGATATCATCAGGCAGCGACTTGACTATTCAAAAGTTCAATGAATAATGGATTTTTATTTTAGGTAGGAACTCTTTAGAAGTTGGAGTTAAAAAACT
>NC_136513.1:70805822-70860822 GCF_053919585.1 Euprymna scolopes | reverse complement strand
TCTCATTATTCTTTCCTTTTCCTTCTAGTTTTTATTCTCTTTATTATAACCATTTATTTCTTTTTTCTTTTCTTCTCCATATCATATATATGTTATGTATATGTATGTATATATATATATGTGTGTATATATATATATATATATATATGTATATATGTATATATATATATTTTTTTTTCTCTCTTCTTTTTCTCTCTATTTTGTTTTCTCTATATTTTCTTTCTCTATTTCTGTCTCTATTCCTTTTTCCTCTTCTCAATCACTCTCTCCCCATTGTAATTTTTTAACTTTATTTAAATTGCCTCTCCCTTTTTACTTTTTTATTTAATTAAAGTCCTGTGTTTTAAGTTTTTTAACTCCAACTTCTAAAGAGTTCCTACCTAAAATAAAAATCCATTATTCATTGAACTTTTGAATAGTCAAGTCGCTGCCTGATGATATCTGTTGTTTGATTGAAACAAGTGGCTATTTGTAGCAGCGGGATGTGAGCATGTTTATATAACAATAAACAAGTATTATCAGCTCTTTTTATTGAGCACTATCTAACAACCTCGTTGAATTCATTAGTCCATTACTTTTGAATATAAAAAAACCCCGAGTATATATATATATATATATATATATATATAGTCAGGTGAAACAATATTAAAACAGTTGTATGTTATATTGCATTAGAAGGATGATATTTTTGTTGTTATAACACCCGTTTTAAACGTATAAATCGTATGTATTGTTGTTTAGCCAGGAGGATATGATATCAACGTGTAAGTCATGTTATATCAGAGTTATCACACGGGTATATATTACAGTTCATATTACATAAGGTATCATTTTTTATAAGAAGAATATATGTTTCATACCCTCTATTTTCCTGCTGAGCTCTGTGACGAAACATGAAATGACCAACACCATCCAATTGAGACATCTGTTCTTCCTTCTTTTGTAAAACCACAGAACACCACTTCATATTTTTAAATATAAATTTATTTCAGTTGTCTCAAATGGCATTCACAAAGAGTCTGCCTTTCTTGTTTACATGTTTGTTCTACCCAGCCACGCTTCCTGGCCGTCTGTTCACTCCCGTGACCAAGCTCCAACTCTCCCACCTGTTCACTCTCGTGATCAAACTCCAACTCTAACCTTCCTGACCTCTTCACCTCAGTTCCAGTGACGTAACTAACTAAAAGACACGTCCCCTTAACATGACCTTTCCGCCACGTACGCCTATCCAAGGTTATTTTGTTTATATTTAACTTAGCTAATTTATGTAAACATCCTCAGCTAAGCCCATTGTTACACTTTATTCTATAAACAATAAATAACTACCAATATAAACTATTTTAAAAATATCATTGAATTGATAAATCGATAATAACGAATTAACTTTAAACAGCGTTAATTATCTGACATATATATGAATCAAGGTATAAACGATAAATGTTATATGGACACATTTCAATCCGAAAAACAGCAATTCTTCCACCTTTCTCAGAAAAATTGCTTACGGAATGTGAGGGATTATAATAAAGGCGAAAGTTGCCGAAACTAAATCGAAGATCCACTTTCTATACTTCCATATTCTTTTTACTCTGTATGTAAAAGCACAAACACAATTCTTTCTATTTATAGGAGTGACAATTGACAGACACATGTTTGAACATGCGAATCATTTGTTTTACTCTTGCAACAGGCAATCGACGCAGCAATAAACTAAACATGTCAAATTAGGTCATTCAAGTCGCCATTTGAAACATAAGCGCACGAACAAGACAAGATGTGAAAATCATTTTACACAGTCAGAGTCGCATTCCACATAATAAGCCAAGCTCATCGTTAGTGAAGCATATCAATCTGGACGCCAAGGTCAAATAAAACACATTTCACAACTAATTTTTTATTGCACTATTTTCCCTAACATTCATATACTAATAATTATTATGCGAAATTGAAATAAATGAGTATAGACTACTCATTAAAAAACACACGGGTGAACATTAAAATTATTAAACTAAACTAAATAAAAAAAAAGAAAATTATATTTTTAAAGATTACGATGGCTATTTTTTACTCCCATTCTTACAGGAATTACAACAACAAATGGAAAAACGAATATAAAACTATGAAATGTTCACCAAATCAATGGATTAGCAGAATTTTAAAATTAACACACACACACACACACACACACACACACACACACACACACACACACACACATATATATATATATATATATATATATATATATATATATATATATATATATATATGGCATGTGTGAGAGTGGGGAGTTAAAATGTAGCAAATTATGATTTACAAAAAATTTCCGTTGTTTATAAAACAATGGACACACGATGAAGTGATTTGCTTCTTTATTCAATGAAGTTTAAAATGTTTGGCTTTTTTTTCTTCAGGGAAAGTATTAGCAAAATAATTTTATATAACATTGCTGGTTAGCGCCCGGATTGAAAGCTTCTAAGTTTTAAAGAAAATAATGTTCGAAAGATTATATAAAGATATATACAGTTGCCAAAAACTGGATATGTTTTAGTGTTTTTATTTAGTGTAACATGTTTATTCAGTTCGGAAAACATACAGTATTTATCGATGTATTGGAAAATTAAAAATGGCGCCCGATTCTCTCTATGACACGGTAAGTTTGGGAAAAGGAATTAAAAATCTAAAATATACAAAATACTGTTTAAAAATCACCGAATGTATGTCAGCCTTTGTAACGGTAACATATTGGGATAGTTTCTAACAGTATTTTGTCTAGTTTTTTTTTATAACTCCTTTTCCCAAACTTACCGTGTCAAAAGAGAGTCGGCGCCATTTTTAACTCTCCAGTACATCGGTAAACACATTGTTTTCTGAGCTGAATAAACATGTTACATTAAATAAAAACACTAAAAACATATCCAATTACGTAAAAAATGAAACTTATCTTGCCTTTGATAAAATTTGTTATGTATTTGTTTTTTTTTTTGACAACTTTTTCGAATCTATGTGTACAGTAATACAAACTCAAAATGTCTTATTTCAACTTTCAAAAGTTTGCATGACTTGCACAAACCAAAAGTTAGAAATGAATTCGGTCAATTCTTTAGTCATAGACCGCATTGTAGATTTTTTCTACTTACAGCATTTTGAAAAATACACTTTTTCTCAGGTGAAATTCTTCGTTGTTAAAAAAACTTTGTGGAGCCAATCTTTACTTTTACAAAGGAGGTTGAAAAATCCAAGTTTGTCGAACAGAAGTTAGTCGTTTATCCAAAGGAGATTCTTGTGGGCCCTTTTTTTTGAATCAATACGTTGCCAATGTTTTGGTCTTGTCTAGATAGGGCCACAACATTAAGGTGAAAGCACCCTGGTGTTGACTGCGAGCTGATTTGATTCTTAGTTTGTGTTGAAAAATGTAAAATTTCGAAAAATAAAACACAAAAAACAAACAAACAAAAAAAACAAACAAAAAAAAACATAATTGATCAATTTTTATTGAAGAATGTTTGAAAGTAATTGACAGTTTAAGAAAATATAAGACAATCTTTTGTGAGTCATTTACCGAACGGCTAATTAGGAGACATTCAGTTGAATGCCATGCATTTTTAATTTAAAAGTTCTTATATGAGAATTACGATTTTAAATGCTATTTATTCTTTTGTAAATAGATGACGTATTTAATGTATAAATTGAATACAATTATTTGAATACAAGGTGCTATTTTATCAATTACTCCAGTGCGATTGTTTAAACATTTTCCAACTGTATTTGTGTGCCACACTACTTCCAAGACCAATTTAAATTAAACTAGCCAATTCCGTCGGCCCAGTCGAAAGCCTCGTGAGAGCGTAAAAGTTTAATACGACAGGGTGAGTTAAATAAAATGGAACTTACTCATAGAATCGTTAATACAATTCATACTCTTTTCTGCAACATAATCATATTCGGTACAAGTAAACTTCTATCTATACAGGATATGTTCACTAAATTCCGCCACGGATATCCAAGAATCTTTGTTTTATCGCTATTTGATTTAACTGACCCATTTGACAATGTAACGCTATTTCTAATAACGAGTAACGCCAGATTGTCTTGCTATAAGCAAACTCGATGAGTCAATTGTGGTCATGTTTCGTGGCCCGTGGTACAGTTGATAGAGACGTTGAATATCTACAGTTCCAGGTGAGAATTGTCTGAAGATAGCGGTTTCAATCCTACCCAAAACCGGCCAAGGGCTTACTTGGCCAAAACGTGATGAGACGACAACAACTGCGGAAGGCAGTAATTGCAGTGAATGCTGTCAGGAGATTCAAAGTTCCTATCCGTCGCGATTACCACCTGATGAAGGCCAGAGGAGTAGTTGACTGAAACGTCGTGAAACAACTAAGAAAAAATGAGGATAATAGTCCGCAATAAATAAAAAATAATAAATAATACTCATCACAATGAATTACAATTAAATATATCATCGAACTACCTTATAAACAAAAACAAACAAAAAAAAAACCGTTGAACATTCACGACTGCAACATATTAGACAAGATTAGCGTATTGGACTTGATTAGAGTTTATTTGTATATGGCAAGGTTAAATTGTGGAATAGGTTGTGAATGATGATAACGATTCTATCAGTGCCATTTTTCGATTTAAAAAGGAAACAGGATTGTCTTGTTTATTTATTAACATATGTAGGTATCATTAATATTCTGAAAAATGCAATCGTCCGAACTTTGTGAAAATGGCAACGAAAAAGATGAATAAATCAGTCCAAAATAAATAAATAATGTAATCTTATTCTCTTTTTGCCTTTTTCTTTCTACAGACAAATGCAAAACATTTGCGCGCCAAATAAACCGTCACAAACAAAACAAAGAAAATGGCCGCGAAAACAACGGCCAAAATATCTAGCATAAGAAATTGATACAACGGAATATTCTGAAGTTCTGATCGCAAATGGTCGCCTCCATATTTCACGATCTTGTTTATAAGATTCCCAACTTTTTCAGATGGAAGTTGTCGTTTAGATCGAAATAACTCGCTGGCCTTTGCAATGTTTTTCTTGTACTTTGGATTCTCAATCACCTCCTTAATATTTTCAACCAACTCGTCTACTGTGAAATTATAAAGATCCATTGAAATCCCGAAACCTTTCAATTTCATCCCTTCACTATTAAAGAACTGATCCGCAATCACTGGAAAGCTAATGACCGGGACAGCGTGATAAAGACTTTCATATCTCCCACTATTCCCGCAGTGTGTGATGAATAATTTAGTATTTGGATGAGCAAGAAGATCGTTCTGAGGCAGCCATTTTGTTAGGAGTATATTTTGGCGGGAATAAGAAGAATTTGATTGTTTCCAGACGACATCGTATTTAACCTTACTAAACGCTTCGGCCATTTTATTAGCGTAAACATCCCAATCGGGACCGACAACAGTTCCCGGAGACACAACAATAACTCCATTTTTAGAAGCTTTAACAAAATCCAGAAAATTTCCCCTCAGCGGTATTGCCGGGCGTAGGGCTATTCCTCCTATGTATTTCGTATTTGGAAGCGCCGGAAATGGCGAATTCAGATGCAAGTCAGCATCTACAATGTAAAGTTTTGTTTGCCGTATAAGATCATCAAATGAAATATCTGCTCGTTCGGGTGCATAGTCTTTTATCTTTCTACCAGGGGATCCTTCGGCTGGTCTAATATACTGTAGTAAATTAAAGAACACATTAGAGATTCTTTCTTTAAATGAAGTTGCTACAGCCGGGCCGATCGGTACAAATGAAAGAACTGAAATTGCCCATGGTGTTCGATGTATGTTGATCTGGTTGTGTAACCCTTGAAGGATAAATGGTACATCCAGTTTATATGCCAAAACAACTAGACAGTTGCTCAAAAAGTTTGCATCTACAACGACGAGGGAAACATTGAAAGATTTTAACTGTAAAAAGAGTTCGTCGTTAAGAAGATAGCGATCACATAGTCTATGGTATGCCGCCATTGCTTTCTTGAGCGGAGGGTTGCTTCGAAACCGTAGCACCTCAAACATATATAGGTTGAATATCTCGAACTCGGGAAAATCCTCGATGATGAAATAATTAACGTCTTTTGTTATTGGACCAAACTTTCCATTAAATTCCTCAGAAATGCCGACGTAGCTGGTATGGCCAAATTTTGTCAATTTTTCAGCTACTCTCACCATTGGGTTGATATGGCTGTAGTATGGTAAAGATAGAAACAAAATATTTTCTGATTTTGTCAATGGAAAATGCAGACTGACGAGAATTATTGCATTTAAAATCTGTTCCAACTTCATCGTCTCTTACAACGGTTTTTCTTTGAAAAACATTTAATCAACCTGCAAAAGATAGTAGAAACAAGTTAATATTAATAATCTCTATAGTAATACGATAGCGTGCCATTTTGAGTATCACGCTTAAATCAGTTTTCTTCCAAGTGTCTGTCGTTTAATTGTTATGACTAGGCTTACGACAATAGAATATTCGTTTCTTGTTTTCACTCTCGGCTATATATTCGACAGTTACACACAGTTAATTGAAAACCACATCACTATATAAAACATAATATATTAACTGATATATACTTGAGAGTAAAAAAATGCAAACAATATTCTCTTGTCATAGCCCTAGTTTTGATTTTCTATTTCTTGTAATATTAATTTTACCGAGAATTCTTCGTTTGGGTTTCGATTTCAATTACAGCTGAAGGAACTCAAGTTATATATTATTTTCTCCAAAAGTTTTGGTTTCGGTTCAAGCTGATGCACCCAATTCATATCGATACATATATTTTTTTAAAAACAACTTTATAATATGCATGAATCGACAGCAAATTGGCTCTATAATAATATGTACGAAATCTGCATAAATTAAAATATCATATTCAAGCATTTTTTTTACGACCGGGATACGCCGGGCGCCCCTGCTAATTTCATTTAAAAAGTATATATTACGTACCTACATTTAGCTGAACATCATATAAAGTTTGGTTAGTCTCTGTTTGATATCAGTGACCTGTTCTTCAATCTTCATTGTAATTGATAAAGTCTATATGTTTATAGACAAACATCATAATTACTTTACTTTGGAGTAATAGTGAAACATATTTTTAAACGTATGTACATACAGACAAACAATGTCAAGTGTTGATTTTCTACATTGTAGTTATAATATTTATAATTTTACAGAAGTTCAATGTAATATTTTATGATAAAAACTGGGAGAGTTGAACCATGCGAAAAAACTTGTTTTTAGAGTTTAAATTATAACCCGTTCTCTGGCTTTCATTTCATATTTTGTATCTCTCTCTCTTTCTCTCTCTCTTTCTCTCTCTCTCTCTCTCTCTCACACACACACACACACACACACACACACACACACACACACACACATATATATATATATATATATATATATATATATATATATCACTTGATACACTGATAAATGAAAAAGCATGAAACTCTAGTGTCTGTAGGTAAAACTGTATTCACATACATGTATGCACATGTGTATGCATGTAAGCACATATAGTATGCACATGTATATATGCATATATACATATACGCATATATACATATGCACATATATGTATATATTCAATAAAGCTATCTTTAAATTGCAACGGTTTATTAAGTTCAATGAAAATGGAATTACACTTTCAGGGCATATATAACTATGAAGCATTTCAAAATAACGGAAATATACACTTAATTCACATTCATATTGTTTAAATTACTGCATCTTACACGTATTTCAGTAAATGGCATAGATCAAGCAAATCCCCAGAGACTTTACATTAGTTCACCAAAGGACATATTATTGATATTATTGGGAGAGAAAACAAGAATAAAAACTAATCAAGAAACCATAAAAATGTAAGAATAATGACAATACTCTCTAAAAACGTTGGATGAAATAATTCATTGAATGCAACTAACAAATCGTTGAATTTCAATAAAAAGCACTTATTTTAATCAAAATGAAATTCATTACTAAGAATATCAAATTAAGAATTACAAAATTCACAGATTTCTAGAGTGTTTTAAGTAAACGAATATGTATGATCAGCAGTTGATTTAAAATTTAAATTGCGATAATTGATTAAAATTGATTAAAATTGATTATCTTATTTGGATAAAATATATGGGAATCATAATAATGCATTCAAAAACGTTGGATGAAAAAAAATTGTTGAATACTAAAAATGAAAAAGTTGAAAAATACGAACTTAATCTCGTCTTCTTACACTCACCATTACTAATATCAACAAAGGTGTAATGTTACGAAAATACCCAGTTGAATGCAGATTTTCGAGAACATTACAAGTAAATGACGATATATTTATACACAGATGACTTCAAATGAAAGCGACCGTAAAAACATGTCATCTATTGCTAATAACTGAACTCAATACTGATTTGAATTGTTAACTTTAAAATTCATATTAGTATTTAAATTCACTTTTATTATTAAAACCCACATACGGAGTAAATTCATCGAGACAAATTACCAAAGTTATTCTTAAAAGAACTATCGAATAATATCAAATGATATAACTTTTACATGACTAATAGGATATAAACGAACCCGGAAATTTATTAAATACCGATAAAACTACTTTATCCATGATTCAAGCAGTGAAAACACTTTTACTATTAACTCACATATGCATGCCAGAGCACAAAACAACTGGAATCCAACATCAATAATTTCATCTTCGATAGAATAGAAACTGAGTGACAACATGTAAAAGTATTGTCCGTATTTTTCTGATGAAGGCTTTTGCACGAGTCGAAAATCAACATTTAAATAAATGTCTGGGACTCGTAAGGCTCAACGCTATATATATATATATATATATATATATATATATATATATATATATATATATATATATATAAGAGAATAAAGGAAAACCGAAAATTGTTTAAATATTTTTCGACGTTTCGTCTTTATTTCAGGCCTTTCTCAAAAGGACATATTTGAAAAATATACATAGGTTATTATTTGAAAATAAAGTTAGTGTTTCTGTTACTGAACGAAATAGAATGCCAACAAGAGAATAATCTGCACAACGTATACATTTTATTCGCATATTTATTACATTGAACATTACAAAAGCTTAAATTATAATGATTTGTCTATATTTAAAATGCGACAGAACAAATAATGATTTGTCTATATTGAAAATTCACTGAACAAATAATGATTTGTCTATATTTAAAATTCAACAGAACAAATAATGATTTGTCTATATTTAAAATGCGACAGAACAAATAATGATTTGTCTATATTTAAAATTCAACAGAACAAATAATGATTTGTCTATATTTAAAATTCAACAGAACAAATAATGATTTGTCTATATTTAAAATTCAACAGAACAAATAATGATTTGTCTATATTTAAAATGCAACAGAACAAATAATGATTTGTCTATATTTAAAATGCAACAGAACAAATAATGATTTGTCTATATTTAAAATTCAACAGAACAAATAATGATTTGTCTATATTTAGAATGCAACAGAACAAATAATGATTTGTCTATATTTAAAATTCAACAGAACAAATAATGATTTGTCTATATTTAAAATTCAACAGAACAAATAATGATTTGTCTATATTAAAAATTCAACAGAACAAATAATGATTTGTCTATATTTAAAATGCAACAGAACAAATAATGATTTGTCTATATTTAAAATTCAACAGAACAAATAATGATTTGTCTATATTTAAAATGCAACAGAACAAATAATGATTTGTCTATATTTAAAATTCAACAGAACAAATAATGATTTGTCTATATTTAAAATTCAACAGAACAAATAATGACTTGTCTATATTTAAAATGCAACAGAACAAATAATGATTTGTCTATATTTAAAATACAACAGAACAAATAATGATTTGTTTATATTGAAAATGCAACAAAACAAATAATGATTTATATAGGCATTTGCCTATATTTTATAATCAATAATATTAGTTATGAGGACTGGTATATATCTTAAATGCAATTATTAGGATGTACCTATAATTAAGATAGACAAGCATAAATAATAAGAATTTACTTTTATTTCAAATGCAATAGCATAAATTATAAAGATTTGCCAATATTTGAAAGTCGGTAGCAAAAATTATAAGGATTGTTCTATATTTTAAATGCAATAGAATATTTTATAAAGACTTAGATGAATTTACATTAATTATAGAGATTTACATATTTTTAAATGAAATTGCGTAAATTATAAGAATAAGGATTTGCTTCTATTTAAAATGGTATAGCATAAATTATAAGCATTTGCCTATATTTTAAATGCGAAAATATAAAGTATAAAAATATTTCTATATATTAAAATCAAACCGCATAAGTTATAAAGAGTTGCCTATATTTTAAATACAACTGCAAAAATAATAAAAGTTTGCATATACATTTGAATGCCAATAGCATACATTTTAAAGATTTGCTTATATTTAAAAGAAACAGCATAAATAGTAACAATTTGCTTATATTTTAAATGCAATAGCATAAATCGTAAGGATTTTCTTATATTTGATAAGACAGGGAATATATTATAAGTATTTGTCTATTTTTCAATACAAAAGCGTGATTAATAAGGTTTGTCTTCTATTTTTAATACAAGAGCACACATAATAAGGATGCCTACATTTAAAATGCAATAACTACACATTATCAGAATTTTCCTGTATTTTGAATATAAGAGCATAAGTTATGACGGGTAGTTTATATCTTAGATGCATTAGCATAATTTAGGAGGATTTAGTTATATTTTAAATACAGATTGCGTAGATTATAAGAATTTGGCTATACTGAATTGAAACTGCATAAATTATAAGAATTTGGCTATACTTAATTGAAACTGCATAAATTATAAGAATTTGGCTATACTTAATTGAAACTGCATAAATTATAAGAATTTGGCTATACTGAATTGAAACTGCATGAATTATAAGAATTTTGCTATACTTAATTGAAACTGCATGAATTATAAGAATTTGGCTATACTTAATTGAAACTGCATAAATTATAAGAATTTGGCTATACTTAATAGAAACTGCATAAATTATAAGGATTTGCAATAAAAAAGTATGTTTTAACTATATTTTAAATGCAATCGATTTAATTATAAGGATTTTCCTATTGTTTAAAGGCAATAGCCTACAATATAAGGATTTGCCCATATTTAATATTCAATAGAATATTATAAGAATTTGCACATTTTTAATGCAATAGCATGAATTATAAGACTTTCCTTATATTTTAAATACAAGAGCAAACAGTATAAGGATGTGCCAATATTAAAAATGCAGTAACTATAAAATATCAAATTTGCCTGTATACAAATGCGTAAATTATGGGAATAGTTTTTATCTTAAATACATTATGAGGATTAATCTATATTTTAAATGCTATTGCGTAAATTATTAGGATTTGGCTCCATTTATAATAATTTTCATAAGAGTTAACCTATATCTTAATTGAAATAGCATAATTTATAAGGATAGGTATATATTTCTAATACAACAGCATAAATTGTAATGGTTTGTCTATATTTTAAATGCACTTGCGTTAAATATTAGGATTGTACTATATTTTAAATATTTTAAAAATAATAGCATAAAATATGAAGATTTGCTTATATTTTAAATGCAATAGCATAAATTATAAGGATTTGCTTTTATTTTAAATGCAATAACAAGCCATACGGATTGTTTTCATGTTTGAAATGCATAAATTTAACGATTTGGCTATATTTAAAATGCAATAGCATAAATTATGAGGATTTGCTTTTAATTTAATAGTGATAGAAATAAGTATTTCCTAATATTTTAAATGCTATAGCCTTAAATATAAGGATTTGCCTACATTTTAAGTTCAATAGCATAAATTACAAGGATTGGCCTGTATTTTTAATGCAATGTAATAAGTTATAAGGACTGGTTTATATCTTAAATCCAATTGCATAAATTGAGTCGCCAATATTTTACATGCAATAGCATAAATTAAAATTTGCCTATATTTTAATGCAATTGTGTAAATTATTAGAATTTGCCTATATTTAAAATGCAATAAAATAAATGTTAAGGATTTGCCTGTATTTTAAAAAATGCGTAAATTATAAGAATTTGCTTTTTTTTTTAAATGCAATAGCATAAATTCTAAGGATTTGTCAATATTTTAAATGCAATAGCAGAAATTGTAAGGATTTGTCAATATTTTAAATGCAATAGTATAAATTGTAAGGATTTGTCAATATTTTAAATTCAATAGTATAAATTGTAAGGATTTGTCAATATTTTAAATTCAATAGTATAAATTGTAAGGATTTGTAAATATTTTTAATTCAATAGCATAAATTGTAAGGATTTGTCAATATCTTAAATGCAATAGCATAAATTGTAAGGATTTGTCAATATTTTAAATGCAATAGCATAAATTGTAAGGATTTGTCAATATTTTAAATGCAATAGCATAAATTGTAAGGATTTGTCAATATTTTAAATGCAATAGCATAAATTGACTAGATTTGCCTATGTTTTCAATGAAGCAGTAGTTATAAAGAATTACCTATATTTTGAAATGCAATAGCAAAAGTTATGAGTTGTACGTATCTAAAAGGCAATAGCATCAATTATAGGGATTTACCTGTATTTTAAATGAAATAGCATACATAGAAAGGATTGACCTATATTTTAAATACACAAGCATTAATTATAAGGATTTGCTTATATTTTAAATACTTAAGCATTAACTGTAAGGATTTGCTTATATTTTAAATGCGAGAGCATAAATTTAAAGCATTCGCCTATATTTTCCATACAAGAAAATAACTTATGAGAACTAGATTTTTTATCCTTAAGGCTTGCCTATATTTTAAATGCAATAAGATAAAATATAAGAATTTGTCTATATTTTAATTGCCATAATATAAATTGTAACGCTTGCTTTCATTTTGAATGCAATAGCATAAATTATAATGATTTATTATATTTTAAATGCAATTAGCATTAATTATGAAGATTCCCCTCGTTTTAAATGCAATGGCATCAAATATGAAGATTTTACTATATTTGAATAGAGTAGAAGCACTGAACAATGCTGTGGAAAGTACCAAGTCCTCAACTGCAAAGGTTAATCCCACAACTTTCTATACGCAGAACCAGAAGCCAAAGATTAAATCTGCCTCAGAAAAAGTGAAGAAGTATATGCGCTGCTACGAATAACTTGGGTGATTGACAGTGGAGGAAATGTTGATATCAGTTTCATCGGAGAACATGAATGTAGAAAAACCCCTCTAGCATTGTTCACTCAAGATGGTAAAATGCGGTCCGAAGCAAAAGCCAGTTTCATTAAGGAAACCCAAGATTACAGGAAAAAATTATTAGAATTTGCATTTTTAAAATGCAATAGCATAAAATATAAGGATTTTCTTATATTTGAAATGCAATAGCAAAAATTTGAAGCATTATCCCATACTTTAAATAATGGCTGGGCTTTATTTTAAATGCAATAGTGTAAAATAGGATTTGCATATATTTTAAATGCGATATAAGAATTTGGCTATTTCATAAATGCATTAGCATCAATTGAAAGAATTTTTCCATATTTCAAATGTATGTAATGTATGCATTATAACGACTCGCTTATCTTTTAAATGCAAGAATATAGATTATAAGGACTTACCTACACTTTAAATGTAATAGCATAAATTATAAGGATTTGTTTTTATTTAAAATGCAATTGCATAAATTAAAAGGATTTGCTTATAAAAGCACTTGCATAAATTATAAAGACTTGCATATATTTGAAGACGATAGCTAAATAAGTATTTTCCTATATTTTAAATGGAATAGCATTAATTGTGAGGATTTTCAGATATTCTACATGCAATAGCACACACACACACACACACACACACACACATATATATATTATATTTCAAATGCAATAGCATAAATTATAAGAAATTGCATATTTTAAATGCAATAGCATAAATTATAAGGACTTGCTTATATTTTTAATACAATACCATATATTATAAGCACTTTTCTATATTTTAAATGTAATATCATAAATTATATGTATTTGCTTATTTTAAATGCAACATCATAAATTATAAGGATATTCTTATATCTATAATGCAACAGCATAAATAAGGATTTAGCTTTATTTTAAATGCAACAGAATAAATTCTATGGAGTTGCTTATATTTTAAATGCAATAGCATGAATTATAAAGATTGGCCTAAATTGTAAATGCAATCGCATAAATTTTAAGGATTTGTTCATATTTTCAATGCAATATCATAAATTGTAAGGATTCCCTTATATTTCCACTGCCGACTGCTGGAAAACCGCTTCTGTGGTACCAGTCTTCAAGAATTCTGGTGAAAGAACTGACCCACTAAATTATCGCCCCATTATCCTCCTCCTGCTTTTCGCCAAAATATTTGAGTCCTTAGTTAATCAAGCCCTAGTCCAGCACCTAACACCTGCTTAACTCCTGACTGACAGTCAATATGGATTCAGGCAAGCCCGTTCAACAACAGATATCTTAACTGTAGTTTCTGAACGTATATACCGTTCATTGGATAAAACAGGGGAGGGTAGAGCGGTGGTTCTCGATATATCTAAAGCTTTTGACAGGGTATGGCACGATGGTCTTCTAAGGAAAATTAGATGATATGGAATCACTGGAAGAATTCATAATGTAATTAAATCCTTCTTAAGTAAGAAAAAAATCCAAGTTGTCCTCGAGGGCCGTACATCTAAACAATATGATATAAATACGGGAGTACCTCAGGGGTCTATCCTTAGACCTCTATTATTCCAGATATTCATAAATGACCTCCCTGATAAAATTGTTTCGGAGATGGGTATATTTGCCGATGACACCACTCTCTATAACAGATATGAGGGGAAAACAAATGAACACATATCCAAGAAAATGGCAGAAACACTAGAGGATGACCTCCAATCTTTAGTGGAATGGGGACAAAAATGGATGGTCATATTCAATGGTGCTAAGACTAAGCTTGTTTCCTTCAATAACTACAAGAAACCTTCTCTACCATCAATAGCAATGGCCAAGAACACATTGCTTGAAAGTACTTCTTTTAAACTCCTCGGCCTAACGTTTACAGGGAATATGAACTGGAATAGATACATTGAGAGCTTGCCAAGCGTGCTGTAAGGAAGGTTGACTCCCTCTACCGTGCTAGAAAACTACTTACGCCTGAAAGTATCCTGTACCTCTATAAGGCCACCATTCGCCCATGTATGGAGTACTGTTGTCACATCTGGGCTGGTGCCTCTGCTGCTTGTCTCTCGCTCCTGGACAGAGTTCAAAAGAGAGTCGCCAACCTGATAGGTCCTGAATTGTCATCTAGGCTTGAGCCTCTGTCCCATCGATGAGATGTTGCATCCCTCTGCCTGTTCCCCAGAGCTGCAGGTCTTTGGAACTTCCTTCCGGGATTCTGCTTTCCCAAATGTATTGATATGCAGAAGTTCAAGTGTAATGTGAACCAACATCATTCTACTCATATCCCTTCATAATGCCGCTGAAAATTAAGTCCCGGATAGTAGCCCTCTGCTTCAAAGTGCCACTGTGCATTGTTTGGGGTGAAACTCGAATTAAAAAAATACTATAAAGTGTAACGATTTGTTCATATTTTCAATGTAATATCATAGATCGTAAGGATTTGTTTATATTTTCAATGCAATATCATAAATTGTAAGGACTTTTTCATATTTTCAATACAATATCATAAATTGTAAGGATTTGTTATTATTTTCAATGTAATATCATAGATTGTAAGAACTTTTTTATATTTTCAATGCAATATCATAAATTGTAAGGACTTTTTCATATTTTCACTGTAATATCATACATTGTAAGGATTTGTTCATATTTTCAATGTAATATCATAAATTGTAAGAACTTTTTAATATTTTCGATTCAATATAATACATTGTAAGAACTTTTTTATATTTTCAATGCAATATCATAAATTGTAAGGACTTTTTCATATTTTCAATGCAATAGCATAGATTGTAAGAATTCCCTTATATTTTCAATGCAATATCATAAATTGTAAGGACTTTTTCATATTTTCAATACAATATAATAAATTGTAAGAATTTGCTCATATTTTCAATGTAATATAATAGATTGTAAGAAATTTTTATATTTTCAATGCAATATCATAAATTGTGAGAACTTGTTTATATTTTCAATGCAATATCAAAAATTGTAAGGACTTTTCCATATTTTCAATGCAATATCATACATTGTAAGGATTCCCTTATATTTTCAATGCATTATCATTAATTGTAAAGAGCTTTTCATATTTTCAATGCAATATTATAAAATGTAAGTATTCCCTTATATTTTAAATGTAATATCATAAATTGTAAAGATTGTTTCATATTTGCAATGCAATATTATAAATGTAAGTATTCCCTTATATTTTCAATGTATTATCATAAATTATAGGATTTGTTCAAATTTTCAATGCGATATTATAAAATGTAAGTATTCCCTTTTATTTTCAATGTAATATGATAAATTGTAGGATTTGTTCATATTTTCAATGTAATATTATAAAATGTAAGTATTCCCTCATATTTTCAATGCAATAGCGTAAATTGTAAGGATTCCCTTATATTTTCAATGTATTATAATAAATTGTAAAGAGCTTTTCATATTTTCAATGCAATATTATAAAATGTAAGTATTCCCTTATATTTTAAATGTAATATCATAAATTGTAAAGATTGTTTCATATTTGCAATGCAATATTATAAATGTAAGTATTCCCTTATATTTTCAATGGATTATCATAAATTGTAGGATTTGTTAATATTTTCAATGCGATATTATAAAATGTAATTATTCCCTTATATTTTAAATGTAATATTATAAATCGTAGGATTTGTTCATATTTTCAATGTAATATTATAAAATGTAAGCATTCCCTTATATTTTCAATGTAATATCATAAATTGTAGGATTTGTTCATATTTTTAATGCAATATTATAAAATGTAAGTATTCCCTTATATTTTAAATGTAATATCATAAATTGTAGGATTTGTTCATATTTTCAATGCAATATTATAAAATGTAAGTATTCCCTTATATTTTAAATGTAATATCATAAATTGTAGGATTTGTTCATATTTTCAATGTAATATTATAAAATGTAAGTATTCCCTTATATTTTAAATGTAATATTATAAATTGTAGGATTTGTTAATCGTTTCAATGTAATATAATAAAATGTAAGTATTCCCTTATATTTTAAATGTAATATCATAAATTGTAGGATTTGATCAAATTTTCAATGTAATATTATAAAATGTAAGTATTGCCTTATATTTTCAATGTAATATAATAAATTGTAGGATTTGTTAATATTTTCAATGGAATAATATAAAATGTAAGTATTCCCTTATATTTTAAATGTCATATCATAAATTGTACGATTTGTTAATATTTTCAATGTAATATTATAAATTGTAAGGATTCCCTTATATTATCAATGCATTATAATAAATTGTAATGATTTGTTAATATTTTCAATACAATATTATAAAATGTAAGTATTCCCTTATATTTTTAATGTAATATCATAAATTGTAAAGATTTTTTCATATTTTCAATGCAATATTATAAAATGTAAGTATTGCCTTATATTTTCAATGTAATATCATAAATTGTAGGATTTGTTTATATTTTCAATGCAATATTATAAAATGAAAGTATTTCCTTATATTTTAAATATAATATCATAAATTGTAGGATTTGTTAATATTTTCAATGTAATATTATTAAATGTAAGTATTCCCTAATATTTTCAATATACTATCATAAATTGTAAGGATTCCCTCATATTTTCAATGCTATATTATAAAATGTAAGTATTCCCTCATATTTTCAATGCAATATCGTAAATTGTAAAAATTTGTTAATATTTTCAATGTAATATCATAAATTGTAGGATTTGTAAATATTTTCAATGCATTATTATAAATTGAAGTATTCCCTTATATTTTCAATGTAATATCATAAATCGTAGGATTTGTTAATATTTTCAATATAATATTATTAAATGTAAGTAATCCCTTATATTTTCAATGCAATATCGTAAATTGTAAGGAATCCGTTATATTTTCAATGCATAACCATAAATTATAAATATTTTTTCATATTTTAAATGCAATATCGTAAATTGTAAGTATTCCCTTATTTTTTCAATGTAATATTATAGATGGTAGGATTTGTTAATATTTCCAATGCAATATTATAAAATGTAAGTATTCCCTTTAATTTTAAATGCAATATCATAAATTGTGAAATTTGTTCATATTTTCAATTTAATATTATAAAATTTAAGTATTCCCTTATATTTTCAATGCATTATCATAAATTATAAAGATTTTTTCATATTTTCACTGCAATCTCATAAAATGTAAGTATTCCCTTATATCTGAAATATAATATCATAAACTGTAGAATCTGTTAATATTTTCAATGCAATATAATAAAATGTAAGTATTCCCTTATATTTTCAATGCAATATCGTAAATTGTAAGGATTCCCGTATATGTTCAATGCATTATAATAAATTGTAAAGTTTTTTTGATATTTTAAATGCAATATCACAAAATGTAAGTATTCCCTTATATTTTAAATGTAATATCATAAATTGTATCGATTTTTTCACATTTTAAATGCAATATTATAAAATGTAAGTATTCCCTTATATTTTCAATGTAATATCATTAATTGTAGGATTTGTTCATATTTTCAATGCAATATTATAAAATGTAAGTATTCCCTTATATTTTAAATGTAATATCATAAATTGTAGGATTTGTTAATATTTTCAATGTAATATTATAAAATGTAAGTATTCCCTTATATTTTCAATGTAATATGATAAATTGTAGGATTTGTTAATATTTTTAATGTAATATCATAGATTGTAGGATTTTTTCATATTTTCAATGCAATATTATAAAATAAAAGTATTCCCTTATATTTTAAATGCCTTATCATAAATTAGTAATGATTTTATCATATTTTCAATACAATATTATAAAATGTAAGTATTGCCTTATATTTTTAATGTAATATCATAAATTGTAAAGATTGTTTCGTGTTTGCAATGCAATGTTATAAAATATAAGTATTCCCTTATATTTTCAATGTAATATCATAAATTGTCGGATTTGTTTATATTTTAAATGCAATATTATAAAATGTAAGTATTCCCTTATATTTTAAATGGAATATAAAAAAATTGTAGGATTTGTTCATATTTTCAATGTAATATTATAAAATGTAAGCATTCCCTTATATTTTCAATGTAATATCATAAATTGTAGGATTTGTTCATATTTTTAATGCAATATTATAAAATGTACGTATTCCCTTATATTTAAAATTTAATATCATAAATTGTAGGATTTGTTAATATTTTCAATGCAATATTATAAAATGTAAGTATTCTCTTATATTTTAAATGTAATATCATAAATTGTAGGATTTGTTCATATTTTCAATGTAATATTATAAAATGTAAGTATTCCATTATATTTTCAATGTAATATCATAAATTGTAGGATTTGTTCGCATGTTCAATGTAATATTATAAAATGTAAGTATTCCCTTATATTTTAAATGTAATATCATAAATTGTACGATTTGTTAATATTTTCAATGTAATATTATAAATTGTAAGGATTCCCTTATATTATCAATGCATTATCATAAATTTTAATGATTTTTTCATATTTTCAATACAATATTATAAAATGTAATATATTCCATTATATTTTTAATGTAATATCATAAATTGTAAATATTTGTTCATATTTTCAATGCAATATTATAAACTGTAAGTATTGCCTTATATTTTCAATGTAATATCATAAATCGTTGGATTTGTTTATATTTTCAATGCAATATTATAAAATGAAAGTATTTCCCAATATTTTAAATGTAATATCATAAATTGTAGGATTTGTTCATATTTTCAATGTAATATTGTAAAATGTAAGTATTCCTTCATATTTTCAATATACTATCATAAATTGTAAGGATTTCCTTATATTTTCAATGCATTATCACAAATTGTAAGTATTCCCTCATATTTTCAATGCTATATTATAAAATGTAAAGATTTGTTAATATTTTTAATGTAATATCATAAATTGTAGGATTTGTTAATATTTTCAATGCATTATTATAAATTTAAGGAATCCCTTATATTTTCAATGCATAACCATAAATTATAAATATTTTTTCATATTTTAAATGCAATATCGTTAATTGTAAGTATTCCCTTATATTTCTAATGTAATATCATAGATTGTAGGATTTGTTAATATTTTTAATGCAATAATGTAAAATGTAAGTATTCCCTTTCATTTTAAGTGCAATATTCTAAATCGTGGGATTTGTTCATATTTTCAATTAAATATTATAAAATGTAAGTATTCCCTTATATTTTAAATGCATTATCATAAATTGTAAAGATTTTTTTATATTTTCACTGCAATATTATAAAATGTAAGTATTCCCTAATATTTTTAATGTAATATCGTAAATTGTAAGGATTCACGTATATGTTCAATGCATTATAATAAATTGTAAAGCTGTTTTGATATTTTAAATGCAATATAATAAAATGTAAGTATTCCCTTATATTTTAAATGTATTATCATAAATTTAACGATTTTTTCATTTTTTCAATGCAATATTATAAAATGTAAGTATTCCCTTATATTTTCAATGTAATATCATAGATTGTAGGATTTGTTAATATTTTCAATGCAATCTTATAAAATGTAAGTATTCCCTTATATTTTAAATGTAATATAATAAATTGTAGGATTTGTTCATATTTTCAATGTAATATTATAAAATGTAAGTATTCCCTTATTTTTTTTAATGTAATATCATAAATTGTAGGATTTGTTAATATTTTCAATGTTATACCATAGATTGTAGGATTTTTTGATATTTTCAATGCAATATTAAAAAATATAAGTATTCCCTTATATTGGCAATGCCTTTTAATAAATTGTAATGATTTTTTCATATTTTCAATACAATATTATAAAATGTAAGTATTTCCTTATATTTTTAATGTAATATCATAAATTGTAGGATTTGGAAATATTTTCAATGCATTATCAAAAATTGTAAAGATTTTTTCATATTTTCAATGCAATATTGTAAAATGTAAGTATTACCTTATATTTTAAATGTAATATCATAAATTGTAGGATTTGGAAATATTTTCAATGCAATATTGTAAAATGTAAGTATTACCTTATATTTTAAATGTAATATCATAAATTGTAAAGATTGTTTCATATTTGCAATGCAATATTATAAAATGCAAGTATTACCTTATATTTTAAATGTAATATCATAAATTGTAGGATTTGGAAATATTTTCAATGCAATATTATAAAATGTAAGTATTCCCTTATATTTTAAATGTAATATCATAAATTGTAGGATTTGTTAATATTTTCAATGTAATATTATAAAATGTAAGTATTCCCTCATATTTTCAATGTAATATCATAAATTGTAGGATTTGTTAATATTTTCAATGTAATATCATAGATTGTAGGATTTGTTCATATTTTCAATGCAATATTATAAAATATAAGTATTCTCTTGTATCATAAAATGTAAGTATTCCCTTATATTTTAAATGTAATATCATAAATTGTAACGATTTTTTCATATTTTAAATGAAAAATTATAAATTGTAAGTATTCCCTTACATTTTCAATGCATTATGAAAAATTGTAATGATTTTTTCATATTTTCAATACAATATTAACAAATTTAAGTATTTCCTTATATTTTTGATGTAATATCATAAATTGTAAAGATTTTTTCATATTTTCAATGCAATATTATAAAATGTACGTATTGCCTTGTATTTTCAATGTAATATCATAAATTGTAAAGATTATTTCCTATTTGCAATGCAATATAATAAAATGTAAGTATTCCCTTATATTTTCAATGTAATATCATAAATTGTAGGATTTGGTAATATTATCAATGCAATATTATAAAATGTAAGTATTCTCTTATATTTTACATGTAATATTATAAATTGTAGGATTTGTCCATATTTTAAATGTAATATTATAAAATGTAAGCATTCCCTTATATTTTCAATGTAATATCATAAATTGTAGGATTTATTCATATTTTTAATGCAATATTATAAAATGTAAGTATTCCCTTATATTTTAAATGTAATATCATAAATTGTAGGATTTGTTCATATTTTCAATGTAATATTATGAAATGTAAGTATTCCATTATATTTTAAATGTAATATCATAAATTGTAGGATTTGTTCACATTTTCAATGTAATATTATAAAATGTAAGTATTCCCTTATATTTTCAATGTAATATAATAAATTGTAGGATTTGTTAATATTTTCAATGTAATATCATAGATTGTAGGATTTGTTAATATTTTCAATGCAATATTATAACATGCAAGTATTCCCTTATATTTTAAATGTAATATCATAAATTGTAGGAACTGTTTATATTTTCAATGTAATATTATACATTGTAAGGATTCCCTCATATTTTCAATGCATTATCATAAATTGTAATGATTTTTTTCATATTTTCAATACAATATTATAAAATGTAAGTATTCCTTTATATGTTTAATGTAATTACATAAATTGTAAAGATTTGTTCATATTTTCAATGTAATATTATAAAATGTAAGTATTGCCTTATATTTTAAATGTAATATAATAAATTGTAGGATTTATTTATATTTTCAATGCAATATTATGAAATGAAAGTATTCCCTTATATCTTAATTGTAATATCATAAATTGTAGGATTAGTTCATATTTTCAATGTAATATTATGAAATGTGAGTATTCCCTTATATTTTCAATGTAATATCATAAATTGTAGGATTTGTTAATATTTTCAATGTAATATTATTAAATGTAAGTATTCCCTCATATTTTCAATATACTATCATAAATTGTAAGGATTTCCTTATATTTTCAATGCATTATGATAAATTGTAAGTATTCCCTCATATTTTCAATGCTCTATCATAAAATGAAAGTATTCCCTCATATTTTCAATGCAATATAGTAAATTGTACAGATTTGGTAATATTTTAATGTAATATTATAAATTGTAGGATTTGTTAATATTTTCAATGCAATATTATAAAATGTAAGTATGTCCTTATATTTTCAATGTAATATATTAAATCGTAGGATTTGTTAATATTTTCAATATAATATTATAAAATGTAAGTAATCCCTTATATTTTTAATGCAATATCGTAAATTGTAAGGAATCCCTTATATTTTCAATGCATAACCATAAATTATAAATATTTTTTCATATTTTAAATGCAATATCGTAAATTGTAAGTATTCCTTTATATTTTCGATGTAATATCATAACTTGTAGGATTTGTTAATATTTTCAATGCAATATTATAAAATGTAAGTATTCCCTTTAATGTTAAATGCAATATCATAAATCGTGGGATTTGTTCATATTTCAATTAAATATTATAAAATGTAAGTATTCCCTTATATTTTCAATGCATTATCATAAATTGTAAAGATTTTGTTCATATTTTCAATGCAATATTAAAAATGTATAGATTATCTTATGTTTTCAATAAAATATCATAAATTGCAGGATTTGGTTATATTTTCAATGCAATATTATAAAATGCTAGTATTCCTTTGTAATTTCAATGTAATATAATAAATTGTAGGATTTGTTCATATTTTCAATGTAATTTTTTAAAATGTAAGTATTCCCTTATATTTTCAATGCAATATCGTAAATTGTAAGGATTCCCTTATATTTTAAATGCATTATAATAAATTGTAAATTTGTCATATTTTCAATGCAATATTATAAAATGTAAGTATCCCTTATATTTTAAATGTTATATCATAAACTGTAGGATCTATAAATATTTTCAATGCAATATAATATAATGTAAGTATTCCCTTATATTTTAAATGTTATATCATAAATTGTAACGATTTTTTAATATTTTAAATGCAATATTATAAAATGTAAGTATTCCCTTATATTTAAAATGTAATATAATAAATTGTAGGATTTGTTCATATTTTCAATGCAATTATAAAATGTAAGTATTTCCTTATATTTTAAATGTAATATCATAAATTGTAGGATTTGTTAATATTTTCAATGCAATATTATAAAATGTAAGTATTCCCTTATATTTTAAATGTAATATCATAAATCGTAGGATTTCGTTATATTTTCAATGTAATATTATGAAATGTAAGTATTCCATTATATTTTCAATGTAATATCATAAATTGTTGGATTTTTTCACATTTTCAATGTAATATTATAAAATGTAAGTATTCCCTTATATTTTCAATGTAATATAATAAATTGTAGGATTTGTTAATATTTTCAATGTAATATCATAGATTGTAGGATTTGTAAATATTTTCAATGCAATATTATAAAATGCAAGTATTCCCTTATATTTTAAATGTAATATCATAAATTGTACGAATTGTTAATATTTTCAATGTAATATTATACATTGTAAGGATTCCCTCATATTTTCAATGCATTATCATAAATTGTAATGATTTTTTTCATATTTTCAATACAATATTATAAAATGTAAGTATTCCTTTATATGTTTAATGTAATTACATAAATTGTAAAGATTTGTTCATATTTTCAATGTAATATTATAAAATGTAAGTATTGCCTTATATTTTAAATGTAATATAATAAATTGTAGGATTTATTTATATTTTCAATGCAATATTATGAAATGAAAGTATTCCCTTATATCTTAATTGTAATATCATAAATTGTAGGATTAGTTCATATTTTCAATGTAATATTATGAAATGTGAGTATTCCCTTATATTTTCAATGTAATATCATAAATTGTAGGATTTGTTAATATTTTCAATGTAATATTATTAAATGTAAGTATTCCCTCATATTTTCAATATACTATCATAAATTGTAAGGATTTCCTTATATTTTCAATGCATTATGATAAATTGTAAGTATTCCCTCATATTTTCAATGCTCTATCATAAAATGAAAGTATTCCCTCATATTTTCAATGCAATATAGTAAATTGTACAGATTTGGTAATATTTTAATGTAATATTATAAATTGTAGGATTTGTTAATATTTTCAATGCAATATTATAAAATGTAAGTATGTCCTTATATTTTCAATGTAATATATTAAATCGTAGGATTTGTTAATATTTTCAATATAATATTATAAAATGTAAGTAATCCCTTATATTTTTAATGCAATATCGTAAATTGTAAGGAATCCCTTATATTTTCAATGCATAACCATAAATTATAAATATTTTTTCATATTTTAAATGCAATATCGTAAATTGTAAGTATTCCTTTATATTTTCGATGTAATATCATAACTTGTAGGATTTGTTAATATTTTCAATGCAATATTATAAAATGTAAGTATTCCCTTTAATGTTAAATGCAATATCATAAATCGTGGGATTTGTTCATATTTCAATTAAATATTATAAAATGTAAGTATTCCCTTATATTTTCAATGCATTATCATAAATTGTAAAGATTTTGTTCATATTTTCAATGCAATATTAAAAATGTATAGATTATCTTATGTTTTCAATAAAATATCATAAATTGCAGGATTTGGTTATATTTTCAATGCAATATTATAAAATGCTAGTATTCCTTTGTAATTTCAATGTAATATAATAAATTGTAGGATTTGTTCATATTTTCAATGTAATTTTTTAAAATGTAAGTATTCCCTTATATTTTCAATGCAATATCGTAAATTGTAAGGATTCCCTTATATTTTAAATGCATTATAATAAATTGTAAATTTGTCATATTTTCAATGCAATATTATAAAATGTAAGTATCCCTTATATTTTAAATGTTATATCATAAACTGTAGGATCTATAAATATTTTCAATGCAATATAATATAATGTAAGTATTCCCTTATATTTTAAATGTTATATCATAAATTGTAACGATTTTTTAATATTTTAAATGCAATATTATAAAATGTAAGTATTCCCTTATATTTAAAATGTAATATAATAAATTGTAGGATTTGTTCATATTTTCAATGCAATTATAAAATGTAAGTATTTCCTTATATTTTAAATGTAATATCATAAATTGTAGGATTTGTTAATATTTTCAATGCAATATTATAAAATGTAAGTATTCCCTTATATTTTAAATGTAATATCATAAATCGTAGGATTTCGTTATATTTTCAATGTAATATTATGAAATGTAAGTATTCCATTATATTTTCAATGTAATATCATAAATTGTTGGATTTTTTCACATTTTCAATGTAATATTATAAAATGTAAGTATTCCCTTATATTTTCAATGTAATATAATAAATTGTAGGATTTGTTAATATTTTCAATGTAATATCATAGATTGTAGGATTTGTAAATATTTTCAATGCAATATTATAAAATGCAAGTATTCCCTTATATTTTAAATGTAATATCATAAATTGTACGAATTGTTAATATTTTCAATGTAATATTATACATTGTAAGGATTCCCTCATATTTTCAATGCATTATCATAAATTGTAATGATTTTTTTCATATTTTCAATACAATATTATAAAATGTAAGTATTCCTTTATATGTTTAATGTAATTACATAAATTGTAAAGATTTGTTCATATTTTCAATGTAATATTATAAAATGTAAGTATTGCCTTATATTTTAAATGTAATATAATAAATTGTAGGATTTATTTATATTTTCAATGCAATATTATGAAATGAAAGTATTCCCTTATATCTTAATTGTAATATCATAAATTGTAGGATTAGGTCATATTTTCAATGTAATATTATGAAATGTGAGTATTCCCTTATATTTTCAATGTAATATCATAAATTGTAGGATTTGTTAATATTTTCAATGTAATATTATTAAATGTAAGTATTCCCTCATATTTTCAATATACTATCATAAATTGTAAGGATTTCCTTATATTTTCAATGCATTATGATAAATTGTAAGTATTCCCTCATATTTTCAATGCTCTATCATAAAATGAAAGTATTCCCTCATATTTTCAATGCAATATAGTAAATTGTACAGATTTGTTAATATTTTAATGTAATATTATAAATTGTAGGATTTGTTAATATTTTCAATGCAATATTATAAAATGTAAGTATGTCCTTATATTTTCAATGTAATATCATAAATCGTAGGATTTGTTAATATTTTCAATATAATATTATAAAATGTAAGTAATCCCTTATATTTTTAATGCAATATCGTAAATTGTAAGGAATCCCTTATATTTTCAATGCATAACCATAAATTATAAATATTTTTTCATATTTTAAATGCAATATCGTAAATTGTAAGTATTCCTTTATATTTTCGATGTAATATCATAACTTGTAGGATTTGTTAATATTTTCAATGCAATATTATAAAATGTAAGTATTCCCTTTAATGTTAAATGCAATATCATAAATCGTGGGATTTGTTCATATTTCAATTAAATATTATAAAATGTAAGTATTCCCTTATATTTTCAATGCATTATCATAAATTGTAAAGATTTTGTTCATATTTTCAATGCAATATTAAAAATGTATAGATTATCTTATGTTTTCAATAAAATATCATAAATTGCAGGATTTGGTTATATTTTCAATGCAATATTATAAAATGCTAGTATTCCTTTGTATTTTCAATGTAATATAATAAATTGTAAATTTGTCATATTTTCAATGTAATTTTTTAAAATGTAAGTATTCCCTTATATTTTCAATGCAATATCGTAAATTGTAAGGATTCCCTTATATTTTAAATGCATTATAATAAATTGTAAATTTGTCATATTTTCAATGCAATATTATAAAATGTAAGTATCCCTTATATTTTAAATGTAATATCATAAACTGTAGGATCTATAAATATTTTCAATGCAATATAATAAAATGTAAGTATTCCCTTATATTTTAAATGTTATATCATAAATTGTAACGATTTTTTAATATTTTAAATGCAATATTATAAAATGTAAGTATTCCCTTATATTTAAAATGTAATATAATAAATTGTAGGATTTGTTCATATTTTCAATGCAATTATAAAATGTAAGTATTTCCTTATATTTTAAATGTAATATCATAAATTGTAGGATTTGTTAATATTTTCAATGCAATATTATAAAATGTAAGTATTCCCTTATATTTTAAATGTAATATCATAAATCGTAGGATTTCGTTATATTTTCAATGTAATATTATGAAATGTAAGTATTCCATTATATTTTCAATGTAATATCATAAATTGTTTGATTTGTTCACATTTTCAATGTAATATTATAAAATGTAAGTATTCCCTTATATTTTCAATGTAATATAATAAATTGTAGGATTTGTTAATATTTTCAATGTAATATCATAGATTGTAGGATTTGTAAATATTTTCAATGCAATATTATAAAATGCAAGTATTCCCTTATATTTTAAATGTAATATCATAAATTGTACGAATTGTTAATATTTTCAATGTAATATTATACATTGTAAGGATTCCCTCATATTTTCAATGCATTATCATAAATTGTAATGATTTTTTTCATATTTTCAATACAATATTATAAAATGTAAGTATTCCTTTATATGTTTAATGTAATTACATAAATTGTAAAGATTTGTTCATATTTTCAATGTAATATTATAAAATGTAAGTATTGCCTTATATTTTAAATGTAATATAATAAATTGTAGGATTTATTTATATTTTCAATGCAATATTATGAAATGAAAGTATTCCCTTATATCTTAATTGTAATATCATAAATTGTAGGATTAGGTCATATTTTCAATGTAATAATTTGAAATGTGAGTATTCCCTTATATTTTCAATGTAATATCATAAATTGTAGGATTTGTTAATATTTTCAATGTAATATTATTAAATGTAAGTATTCCCTCATATTTTCAATATACTATCATAAATTGTAAGGATTTCCTTATATTTTCAATGCATTATGATAAATTGTAAGTATTCCCTCATATTTTCAATGCTCTATCATAAAATGAAAGTATTCCCTCATATTTTCAATGCAATATAGTAAATTGTACAGATTTGTTAATATTTTAATGTAATATTATAAATTGTAGGATTTGTTAATATTTTCAATGCAATATTATAAAATGTAAGTATGTCCTTATATTTTCAATGTAATATCATAAATCGTAGGATTTGTTAATATTTTCAATATAATATTATAAAATGTAAGTAATCCCTTATATTTTTAATGCAATATCGTAAATTGTAAGGAATCCCTTATATTTTCAATGCATAACCATAAATTATAAATATTTTTTTATATTTTAAATGCAATATCGTAAATTGTAAGTATTCCTTTATATTTTCGATGTAATATCATAACTTGTAGGATTTGTTAATATTTTCAATGCAATATTATAAAATGTAAGTATTCCCTTTAATGTTAAATGCAATATCATAAATCGTGGGATTTGTTCATATTTCAATTAAATATTATAAAATGTAAGTATTTCCTTATATTTTCAATGCATTATCATAAATTGTAAAGATTTTGTTCATATTTTCAATGCAATATTAAAAATGTATAGATTATCTTATGTTTTCAATAAAATATCATAAATTGCAGGATTTGGTTATATTTTCAATGCAATATTATAAAATGCTAGTATTCCTTTGTAATTTCAATGTAATATAATAAATTGTAGGATTTGTTCATATTTTTAATGTAATTTTTTAAAATGTAAGTATTCCCTAATATTTTCAATGCAATATCGTAAATTGTAAGGATTCCCTTATATTTTAAATGCATTATAATAAATTGTAAATTTGTCATATTTTCAATGCAATATTATAAAATGTAAGTATCCCTTATATTTTAAATTTAATATCATAAACTGTAGGATCTATAAATATTTTCAATGCAATATAATAGAATGTAAGTATTCCCTTATATTTACAATGTAATATCATAAATTGTAACGATTTGTTTAATATTTAAAATACCATATTATAAAATGTAAGTATTCCCTTATATTTTCAATGTAATATCATAAATTGTAGGATTTGTTAATATTTTCAATGCAATTATAAAATGTAAGTATATCCTTATATTTTAAATGTAATATCATAAATTGTAGGATTTGTTAATATTTTCAATGCAATATTATAAAATGTAAGTATTCCCTTATATTTTAAATGTAATATCATAAATTGTAGGATTTGGTTATATTTTCAATGTAATATTATAAAATATAAGTATTCCCTAATATTTTCAATGTAATATCATAAATTGTAGGATTTGTTAATATTTTCAATGTAATATCATAGATTGTAGAATTTGTTCATATTTTCAATGCAATATTATGAAATATAAGTATTCCCTTATATCATAAAATGTAAGTATTCCCTTATATTAAAAATGTAATATCATAAATTGTAACGATTTGTTCATATTTCAAATGTAAAATTATAAATTGTAAATATTCCCTTATATTTTAAATGCATTATCATAAATTGTAATGATTATTTAATATTTTCAATACAATATTATAAAATGTAAGTATTACATTATATTATTAATGTAATACCATAAATTTTAAAGATTATTTAATATTTTCAATGCAATATTATAAAATGGAAGTATTCCCTTATATTTTAAACATAATATCTTAAATTTTAGGATTTGTTCATATTTTCAATATAATATTACAAAATGTAAGTATTCCCTTATAGTTTAAATGTAATATCATAAATTGTAGGATTTTTCATATTTTACATGCAATATTATAAAATGTAAGTATTCCCTTGTATTTTCAATGTAATATCATAAATTGTGGGATTTGGTCATATTTTCAATGTAATATTATAAAATGTAAGTATTGCCTTATATTTTCAATGTAATATCATAAATCGTAAGATTTGTTAATATTTTCAATGTAATATTATGAAACGTAAGTATTCCCTTATATTTTCAATGTAATATTATAAATTGTAGGATTTTTTTAATATTTTCAATGTAATATTATAAAATGTTAGTATTCCTTCATATTTTCAATGTAATATCACAAAGTGTAAGGATATCCTTATATTTTCAATGCATTATTATACATTGTAAATATTTTTTCATATTTTCAATGCAATATTATAAAATGTAAGTATTCCCTCAGAGTTTAAATGCAATACCGTAAATCGTAAAAAAGGGTTCATATTTTCAATGTAATAAATAAATTGTAGGATTTGTTCATATTTTCAATGCAATATTATAAGATGTAAGTATTCCCTTATATTTTAAATGTAATATCATAAATTGTAGGATTTGTTAATATTTTCAATGCAATATTATAAAATGCAAGTATTTCCTTATATTTTAAATGTAATATCACAAATTGTCCGATTTGTTAATATTTTCAATGTAATATTATAAATTGTAAGGATTCCCTCATATTTTCAATGCATTATCATAAATTGTAATGATTTTTTCATATTTTCAATGCAATATTATAAAATGTAAGCATTGCCTTATATTTTCAATGTAATATAATTAATTGTAGGATTTATTTATATTTTTAATGCAATATAATGAAATGAAAGTATTCCCTTATATCTTAAATGTAAAATCATAAATCGTAGGATTTTTTCATATTTTCAATGTAATATTATGAAATGTACTTACATTCCCTTATATTTTCAATGCAATATCATAAATTGTAGGATTTGTTAATGTTTTCAATGTAATATTATTAAATGTAAGTATTACCTCATATTTTCAATATACTATCATAAATTGTAAGGATTTCCTTATATTTTCAATGCATTATGATAAATTGTAAGTATTCCCTCATATTTTCAATGCTATATCATAAAATGAAAGTATTCCCTTATATTTTCAATGCCATATCGTAAATTGTAAAGATTTGTTAATATTTTCAATGTAATATCATAAATTGTAGGTCTTGTTAATATTTTCAATGCAATATTATAAAATGTAAGTATTCCCTTATATTTTCAATGTAATATCATAAATCGTAGGATTTGTTTTTATTTTCAATATAATATCATAAAATGTAAATAATCCCTTATATTTTCAATGCAATATCGTAAATTGTAAGGAATCCCTTATATTTTCAATGCATAACCATAAATTTTAAATTTTTTTAAATATTTTTAATGCAATATCGTAAATTGTTAGTATTCCCTTATATTTTCAATGTAATATCATAACTTGTAGGATTTGTTAATATTTTCAATGCAATAATGTAAAATGTAAGTATTCCCTTTAATTTTAAATGCAATATCATAAATCGTGGGATTTGTTCATATTTTCAATGCAATATTATAAAATGTAAGTATTCCCTCATATTTTTAATGCATTTTCATAAATTGTAATGATTTTTTCATATTTTCAATACAATATTATAAAATGTAAGTATTACCTAATATTTTTAATGTAATATAATAAATTGTAAAGATTTCTTCATATTTTCAATGCAATATTATAAAATGTAAGTATTCCCTTATATTTTAAATGTAATATGTTAAATTTTAGGATTTGTTAATATTTTCAATACAATATTATAAAATGTAAGTATATCCTTATATTTTAAATGTAATATCATAAATTGTAGGATTAGTTCATATTTTCAATGCAATATTATAAAGTGTAAGTATTTCCTTATATTTTCAATGTAATATCATAAATTGTAGGATTTGTTAATATTTTTAAGTTAATATTATAAATTGTTAGGATTCCCTTATATTTTCAATGCATTGTCATATATTGTAATGATTTTTTCATATTTTACAATACAATATTATAAAATGCAAGTATTACCTTGTATTTTTAATAGAAATATCATTAATTTTTAAGATTTTTTCATATTTTTAATGCAATGTTATAAAATGTAAGTATTGCCTTATATTTTTTATGTAATATAATAAATTGTAGGTTTTGTTCATATTTTCAATGCCACATTGTAAAATTTAAGTACTCCCTTATATTTTAAATGTAATATCATAAATCGAAGGATTTGTTCATATTTTCAATGCAATATAATAAAATGTAATATTCTCTTACATTTTTAATGTAATTAATCGTAGGATTTGTTAATATTTTCAATGTTATATTAGTAAATATAAGTATTCCTTTATATTTTCAATGTAATATCATAAATTGTAGGATTTGGTCATATTTTCAATGTCGTATTATAAAATGTAAGTATTCCCTCATATTTTCAATGTAATATCGTAAATTGTAGGCTTTGTTAATATTTTCAATGTAATATTATTAAATGTACGTATACCCTCATATTTTGAATATAATATCATAAATTGTAAAGATTTTCTCCTATTTTCAATGCATTATCATAAATTGTAAAGATTCAGTCATATTTTCAATGCAATATTATAAAATGTAAGTATTACCTTATATTTGCAATGCAATATCGTAAATTGTAAAGATGTGTTTATATTTTCAATGTAATATCATAAATGGTAAGATTTGTTAATATTTTCAATGCAATATTATAAAATGTAAGTATTCCCTTATATTTTAAATGTAATATCATAAATTGTAGGATTTGTTACTATTTACAATTTATATTATAAAATGTAATTATTACCTCATATTTTCAATGCAATATCGTAAATTGTAAGGATTCTCTTATATTTTCAATACATTATCATAAATTGTAAAGATTTTTTCATATTTTCAATGCAATATCGTAAATTGTAAGTATACATTTATATTTTCAATGTAATATCATAAATTGTAGGATTTGTTAATATTTCCAATGCAATATTATAAAATGCAAGGATTCCCTTATATTTTCAATGCAATTTCATAAATTGAAGGATTTGTTCATATTTTCAATTAAATATTATAAAATGTAAGTATTCCCTTATATTTTCAATCCATTATCATAAATTGTTAAGATTGTTTAATTTTTACTGCAATATTATAAAATGTAAGTATTTCCTTATATTTTAAATGTAATATCCTAAATCTTAGGATTTATTAATATTTTCAATGCAATATAATAAAATGTTAGTATTCCCTTATATTTTCAATGCAATATCGTAAATTGTAAGTATTCCCTTATATTTTAAATGTAATATCATAAATTGTAGGATTTGTTAATATTTTCAATGTAATATTATTAAATGTAAGTATTACCTTGTATTTTCAATGCAATATCGTAAATTATAAGGATTCCCCTATATTTTCAATGCATTATCATAAATTGTAAAGATTATTTCATATTTTCAATGCAATATCGTTAATTGTAAGTATATCGTTATATTTTCAATGTAATATCATATATTGTAGGATTTGTTAATATTTTCAATGCTATATTATAAAATGTATGTATTTCCTTATATTTTCAATGTAATATCATAAATTGTAGGATTTGTTAATATTTTCAATGTAATATTATAAAATGTAAGTATTCCCTTATATTTTCAATGCATTATCATAAATTGTAAAGTTTTTTTCATATTTTTTTGCAATTTCGTAAAATGTAAGTATTCCTTTATATTTTCAATGTAACATCATAAATTGTAAAGATTTGTTCATATTTTCAATGCAATATTATAAAATGTAAGTATTCCCTTATATTTTCAATGTAATATCATAAATTGTAGGATTTGTTCATATTTTCAATGTAATATTATAAAATGAAAGGATTCCCTACTTTTTTCAATGTAATCTCATAAATTGTAGGATTTGTTAACGTTTTCAGTGTAATATGATAGATCGTAGGATTTGTTCATATTTTCAATGCAATATTATAAAATATAAGTATTTTCTAATATTGTGAATGTAATATCATAAATTGTAGGATTCGTTCATATTTTCAATGCAATATTATAAAATGTAAGTATTCTCTTATATTTTTAATGTAATATCATAAATTGTAGGATTTATTCATTTTTTCAATGTAATATTATAAATTGTAAGGATTCCCTTATATTTTCAATGCAATATCATAAATTGTAATGATTTTTTTCATATTTTTAATACAATATTATAATTATAAGTATTACTTTATATTTTTAATGTGATATCATAAATTGTAAGGTTTTGTTCATATTTTCAATGCAGTATTATAAAATGTAAGTATTCCCTCATATTTTCTCAGTAATATCATAAATTGTAGGATTTGTTTATATTTTCAATGTAATATTGTAAAATGTAAGTATTCCCTTATATTTTTAATGTAATATCATAAATTGTAGGATTTTTCATATTTTTAATGAAATATTATAAAATGTAAGTATTTGCTTATATTTTAAATATAATATCATAAATTCTAGGATTTGGTCATATTTTCAATGTAATATTATAAAATGTAAGTATTCCCTTATATTTTCAATGTAATATTATAAATTGTAGCATTTGTTTATTATTTAAATGTAATATTATTAAATGTAAGTATTCCCTCATATTTTCAATGTAATATCATATATTGTTAGGATTTCCTCATATTTTCAATGCATTATCATAAATTGTAAAGATTTATTCATATTTTCAATGCAATATTATAAAATGGAAGTATTCCCTCATATTTTCAATGCAATATCGTAAATTGTAAAGATTTGTTCATATTTTAAATGATATATCATAAATTGTAGGATTTGTTCATATTTTCAATGCAATATTATAAAATGTAAAGATTCCCTTATATTTTAAATGTAATATCATAAATTGTAGGATTTGTTAATATTTTCAATATAATATTAGAAAATGTAAGTATTTACTTATATTTTCAATGCAATATCGTAAATTGTAAGGATTCCCTTATATTATCAATGCATTATCATAAAATGTAAAGATGTTTTCATATTTTTAATGCAATATCGTAAATTTTAAGTATTCTCCTATATTTTCAACGTAATATAATAAATTGTTGGATTTGTTCATATTTTCAATGCAATATTATAAAATGTCAGTATTCCCTTATATTTTCAATGTAATATCATAAATTTTAGGATTTGTTCATATTTTCAATGCAATATTATAAAATGTAAGGATTCCCTTATATTTTCAATGCATTATCATAAATTGTAAAGATATTTTCATATTTTCAATGCAATATTATAAAATGTAAGTATTCCCTTATATTTAAAATGTAATATCATAAATTGTAAAGATTTGTTCATATTTTCAATGCAATATTATAAAATGTAAGTATTCTCTTATATTTTAAATGTAATATCATAAATTCTAGGATTTGTTCATATTTTCAAGGCAATATTATAAAATGTAAGTATTCTTTTATATTTTCAATGTAATATCATAAATTGTAGGGTTTGTTCATATTTTCAATACAATATCATAAATTGTAACGATTCCCTTATATTTTTAATGCAATATCGTAAATTATAAGGATTTGTTCATATTTCAATTCAATATCATAAATTGTAAGGATTTGTTCATATTTCCATGCAATATTATAAAATGTAAGGATTGGTTTATGTTTTCAATAAAATATTATAAATTAGTAAGGTTTGTTTTATATTTTCAATACAATATCATAAATTGTAAGGATTTGTTCATGTTTTCAATACAATATCATAAAGTGTACGTATTCCCTCATATTTTCCATGCAATATCATAAAGTGGAAGGATTTGTTCATATTTTCAATACAATGTCATAAGTTGTAAGGATTAGCTTGTATATTCAATACAATATCGTAAATTGTAAGTATTCCCTTATATTTAAACTAGCCGGGTGTTTGGATGTGTGTTGAGAAAAAAAGTGGTAGTAGGCAGGCACGAACTGATACCGCGGAGGAGGAGAAATGTGAAAAAATAAAAGCACAACGTCTTTGCTGTTGCGCCCATTGCCAAACCGGAAGTGACGAATGTTTAAATTAAGGCTAGTCAACCGAAAATAGGAGAATGACTTTCGAAAATATCGGCGAAAAAATGTGACCCCTCCCTGTAAAAAAGGGCACAGTGAAAATGGAAAAAAATCATGTTTTTAGCCAATTCTTCAATATTTGTCACTCGAATGGTCGGCTTCAAGAGAATACCGATTTCATGAAAATCCGTCGCCTTTGTCGAAAGTTGTAGGCAGACATGCAAATAATTTAACAGACAATATTTATATTATAGATGTAGTCGCATAAATTATAAGGAGTTGCTCATATTTTAAATGCAACATCGTATAATAAATTTGTTATTCTTTAGCCTAGTCACCATTATGAAACCATCATTTTCGTTGCATCACATAACGAAACATGCAGTTACTTAAAGATTACTGTATGTTTACGATTAAACAGTATAGATTTTTAAATATCTTACACAAGCAAAACAGATTTGGTTTAGAAAATTGAACTTAATATTCAACTAAAAGACGAATTTAGTTTTTTGTCCGCATACATTTTTAATGAATTTAGAAGCGTTTTAATTAAACTTCTGAAATCTGAACAATTAAAATTAATTTAAATTAGCGGGTCTCTGGTAACACTGGATATGGAAATTAAGTTATGAATAGGAAAATATTAATGGGTTATTGTTAAATGGTTCAAATATATTGTAACCCGGATATAAGAGACAATAATATTAGAAAAACGGATATAAGAGAGTTTTTCTCTCCCTCAAATTAGAGTATGTGTTAATGTACAGTGTAACCCGGATATAAGAGAGCTGTAGTCACAAGAGAAGTCTCTTATATCCGGATTACACTGTATTATAATAATAATAATAATAATAATAATAATAATAATAATAATAATAATAATAATAATAATGATGATGATGATGATGATGATGATGATGATGATAAAAAAAAACAAAAAAAAAACACTTAACGTTTTGCAATAGGCTTTATTTTGAATATTCAGTATATTCCAATAGATATCGCTTTTAAAAATAAGATAATTTAAATATATTGCTTTTTTCTGTACAGTGTATAGATCCTTTTCGGTTTATTAAATTTTGTGTCTTCATTCTGGTTAAAGTTGTTACTCTTCTAGTTCTTAATTTTTTTTAATATTCATGCTGTAAACTTATGTTTTGACTAATAATATCGTGTAGATGATTTTGTTTTCTAGGAATAAAGATAGATTTTATTTATTATGTTCTGGGTAGAAATTGGTTGGAGTGCAATGCCAACTAAGCGATTACAAAACTCCCATAAATTTCCAAGTTCAGGGCACAGCATAATCTATTTTACGACATGAACAAGAAAATTGGTTTATAAAGAATTTATAGGGTTCATAGGATTGGAAAATAGAGTATGGTCTGAAAAATAAGCTTTAAAAGATTAGGATAAATGGATTTTGAAAAGACCAGAGTGTCTAGGACTTTATGAAGTCGTACCGAAAACAATATACAGCCATGGCTAAAATTAAGGCACAGCTAAAAAATTTCGGATAATAGTTTAATATTCAAATAATATAATATTTAAAAGGTTAAGAATCGTACAATGAACAACTGGGAGCAACTGTAAAATATGTACCAATAGGTTGTAGTATTTGTTTTGCTTTAAAGCCTACATCAAGCGTTGTCACTGAGTTTCATGTAAAATGCATTACGATATTCAAAATAATTCATTGTCATACTAAACTCTATTTCTTATTTTTCAGGTAATATTTGATTCCTACCAGTGCTATAATAATACATTTAATTGAAAAGGCCTCCCAAGAAGCAGCTTTCAGAGATTAAGAGGCCATAAATTGCTTTATCTGAGGAAGGATATTGTTAGGTTGAAATTTCCAGGAAGATAGAATGTTCAAGGAAAGGTGTTCGAACAACACTTAAAAGATACAAGGAAACAAAACCTTTCAAAATAGTGAAGAATAAGACCATACGAAAATCTACAACCGTCAGGGAAGACAGGTTTTTGAAAAGAACATCCCTTGTAGATAGGAAGAAAGATTCTTCACAGCTAGTTTCTGAACTTTAGTGAGGCTGCAAACAAAAACATCAGTTCGAACAGTGAGAGGAGGTTATTAAAAGTGGGATTAAATGGATGTAAAGCAAGGAATAAGCTATACTTGTCTTAGGCCAACAAGAAAAAAACGACTGGAATTTGTAAAAAAAAAAAAAAACAAGAAAAAAAAACGAACAAAAAATAAGACACATTTCGATTTTTCATTGGTGCTCCATAATTTTGCGCAAGGCTATATATATATATATATATATATATATATATATATATATATATATATATATATGGGTATGTGTGTGTGTGTGTGTGTGTGTGTGTGTGTGATTGATATTGAAATTTATTTCCGACAGTATATTATGTATTAAGATTATTTGCGGATAATATTACTAAACCAATGCTTTTTGTACTGGCATGTAATGACAACTAAGGTGACGAGTCTCCGTTTTCTTTGTGCAATATTCTTTGTTTATATCCAGCCCTGCGAATTAAATGTTTTTAGTAATATTACCATTGCCCAATATAGCATAAAAATGCAGCTTAATAGATAGCATATATCTTTCTATGCATGTGTGTATGCGTGTAACTGTAAAAGTAAAATACTATTTACTTACCAGCAAAAATGAAGTTTTAATTCAATATAGTTTCAGAAAGTCTAATACTTCATTCACCTTGCAAAATTTATTTCGTTTGAAAAAGAATCTTATATTGTTTTTCTTTTATCGACGTCTTATCGATAATACAAAAATGTATGTACAAACACGAGCAATATATACATACACATGCATATATATATATATACATACATATATATATACACAGTATATGAAAGCGCTTTTTTGTCAGGTAAAAGATAAGATTATTTGTTATCAGGAAATAATTGTAGAGTCATAACGTAAATCAGTTTGCAGACGATAAACTTTGACACACACACACACGACAGAAAAGAACAGATACTTTGATAAATATTTTCTTAAGCTTAACATATGCTTATTTTTACAGGAAAAAATAATACTGAAATAATTTAGAATATCTAATTAAAATTGCATCTAAGAACATTGAAGCATGCCACGAACCAAAGAAGTATCAGGCATATCAGAATTTTTTTTTTTACACAGTGATCACCACTTATCAAGGCCCGGAAGCCACTCAGGGATAAGGGTTATTGCAAGTACATTACGTTAGTGTGGAGATTTGATGAAGTGTTTACTTAAGGGGGCGGTTCATTAGGAATTTGTTAATGTTGGACTTGAAGACATCCAAGTTGTAGTCCGGTGGGAAGCAGAGTTCCACAGGCGTGCAGTTCTAAGAAAGAAGCTTTGTTCATGGAATCCACGTTTTGATTTAGGCACAGATGTGGGAGTAAATGGATGCAAAGCAAGGAATAAGCTATACTTGTCTCAGGCCAACAAGAACAAACGACTGGAATTTGTAAAAAAAAACAAAAAACAAAAAAAAACGAACAAAAAATAAGACACATTTCGTGAGGACAAATTATGGGACTTGGTCAATGTAAAAATCTTATAATACCCAGTTCTAATGTTAATAGAGTAATCGTGCCATTCACAGGAAAGGACAAGAGTGCACAAAACCTCATCTAGATCTTCCGGGACTCTCTGAAAGGACCTTGCGTCTTGTAAGAAGAAATGCTGAAGCGTATTTTCGGTGCAAAGTCTCTGAAATTGAAACACAAGCTGGTGTTAGTCCCAGAACAGCCGTCAAGTATCTTCACACGCTGGGCTATTATAATGAATTGCAAGACGAAAACCTTCGTTCTGCCAATATCAAGCGCAGAAAAGATTGAGCTTGTGAGACAATGGAGCGGCCTTTTGGTTCAATATCATATTTTCACGATCTGCATTATTTCCTGACACTGGCAGGGTATAGGTTTAGACGTTTCCTCAGCAAGAGTTTTATTTAAAATGACTGCATCCAACACTGAAACGCGAGGGTTTTTCGGTTATGCCAATGTCATGCACAGAAGGGCCCACAAAAGTTTTCTATCTTTACTTTCTCCTTCGCCCACATTCTATCTCTCTTCCCCTTAACCTTGTTCTAAACGACTATGATGGCCTCCTCCCCAACGTAACTATTAAGAATTCCAAAAAAACATGACAAGAGAAAACCCCTGAACTACAACTTCCATCGTAGACCCCCCGTCCATCTCAAGGTAGGTCTCTTCTAACATCTAAGATACGTTTCAACCTTTCAGAGGTTGAAATCCAATTACGGGAGACCTTACATCACCTGTTGTCCTTGTATGAAATTGGCATTAGCTCAACTGCTTCCTTAGCCGATTTTTTCATCAAAGGCTATTCTAACTTCATATCCAAACCCGACTATCAAAATCGCCATAGACATGAAATATATATCTAAATTACAGATAGCTTATCCTGTAGCAGGGACATCTCTAAAGAAGACACCAATAATCCCTACACTCGTTTTAGAGTAGCATTTACGCACAACACAGCATATATATTTGCACTTTACCATTCCTACAAAGAAGGAGTAGCTCTCATTGAGAGTATGGCTAAGAAAATCGATAATACCCTGTCTGCGCATACCTCAACTAACATTAACATCTGAAGATTTCAATGTTCGCTAAACCATATCCGATGGTGAGGCCCCAGCTTGCGGGATTTGGGGAGAGTGGAGCCACCTTTTAATTGCCATTGATCCCAGGTCCACTCTTACCCGGAATGGTAGTACTTGTTAGGGTCCCAACTATGGGTTAAATAGGAACAGACTTGAAAAAAATATATTCTATTAAAAAGTTTTATTTTACACGAGAAAAAACAAATTAATCATTAGTAATGTTAATTGTCCGTACTTAACAGAACCGTCCATTCTATTCAATCTTGGTTTTGTTTCTGCATAAGTTTCTTGCAAAATAAAACCGAAAAGAAGCAAGATAAAAGAAACAAACAAAATACCAGCCGGAATATAAAACATTAAAAACTTTTACCACGAATTATCCTGACACACCGACTTTAAATAAGAGCCGCCATATCTGATAATTTCGTCAATATGGCGGGCTGCCTGCTCAGTTGCGCGTTTTTTTTTTTTGCTTCAGACTGCTTTCGGACAATCTTGCATGGATTGAGTATCAGTTTTGAGTGGCATAAGAGATTCAAGGAAGGTAGGGAGTCAGTGAGAGATAAGAGGTTTGGAAGGAGTAAGGAAGTAAGAACACCAGAGTTGATTGGCCAAATAAAGAATTTAATGAATAAAGACCGTCAATTGTTTATAGAGACGATAAGTACACAGTTTTTATGTCAGGATGGGAACACAATTATTTGTGAGGAACTGAAGATGTTGAATATTTGCGTGAAGTTTTTCTCGGCGGTGCTGTATCCTTGTCACAGACCTTTAACTAAGATGGGCATACAGACAGTCCCTAGCCTTCCCTATAATCCAGACCTTGCTCTCTGCAGCTTTTGTTTATTCTCTAAGCTCAAGGAAAACCTTAAAGATTGTCGATATGAGACAATTGAGATGACAGAGGCTGTGACAGGGTCATTTCCATGGAGTCTTCTAGAACTTGTTGGAATGGTTTAAGTGCATTGCAACCGGAGGAGATTACTTCGAAGAGGACTAGTTTCATGTGTAGTAACAATATAGTGCCCATATGAAAAAGTCTGGAAACTTAGTGAAGGCACCTTGTATATGGTATTTGTTTTTATATAACTTAAATGCATAAATATTCTAAGTTTTAACTCCTTTTGGGGTAACTAATATATTATTATATCTGGCGTCAGCTCAAACGGTAACGACTCAGGCCATAGCCTTCAAGGATTTTGTTTCGATTCCAACTGATGCCATCGAAATCATGTTTAACTTTGGAAATCATTACTACATATTGGTACTATATAATGATCAATAGATATTTATTCTATAGTACGGAATCTTAAAAACATTTAAGCGTATTTTATCACCGGGCACCCTGCTTGTATATATATTTAACAACAGGCGTAGTTTCTATTAAAGTTTTAAAGCTCGTAGCCATCTGAATTTTGCTGAAAAATTTTAATCTATTGCCCAACAATAAAATTCAATATGATCGGTTAGTTTAGGGAAATACAGAAGATATATGTATTAATTCATTTTATTTTATTCATTTTTATAATCGATTTTGTTCTCATGTCTGGAATTCGACAATTTTAGTTAATTTATTAATAGTATCAGTTACTTTCATATTTGAATAGGACTTAAAACCCTTAAAATAGGAGAAATCTGAATTTTTAAAATGGAAGACTATTCTCTAATTTAGCTTAGATTCAACATCTTTCTTTTCATATTATTTAACAGCACGTTCTCTAGTGTCTAGAAATGGAGACTAATTTCGAGATACTTGTAATACCAGCTTTACAAAACCTTTGATAGGCTTGAAAAATAAGTGTGGTTAGGCAACCATTTTCAAAAAGCTTAATGTGTATGGAGTCTAGTAAACTTTATATTTATCGGTGATATGACAAAATACTGGCGGTATATAAAGGTCCTGGATGTGTACCACTGGGAAATTCTGGAAGTTAACAGGCAACGGATTCAAGGAGCAGTGAGTTATTTTATGAAAAAAACTAACCATAGTTATTTAATGACGGGAACCATTTGTACGAGGAAAAAAGTAAATTATTTTTTGGAATCAGATCATAAGAGTAGTATTTACGACATAGAAAAGAAACCCTAATAAATAAATAAATGTGAATCAATCCGTGCGCAGTTTTAGTTATAAAACATCTAAGATGACGCAGTTTTATTTTTTAATGAAACCAAAGCTAAATAGTCGTAAACGATATTACATAAGGAGTCACGAGTATGCTTAGCTAAAAAGGTTACGCCAACTTATGTTGGAAGAATGCGATGTCTAAACAATTTGATGCTCGGTTACATTGATCTTTTAAACCAACGCATTTCAGGTGAAAACATTACATACTTATGAGTCATGGCGAAATTAGAGTAAATGCCAAAAGAAAATGATCCAGTAGAAAAATAAAAAAAAGATCAAGCTTTATCGTATGCTTGAATGTGAAACACCTGTAAAACCAGTTCAGTATGACAAATAAGGAAGATTTGTCGACTTAAATTGACCAATCAAGGTTAAGATTTCAAATGAATCAGATTTTATTTTTTTTTTCATCATATTTTCCCTTTTGGCAATGGTTTCAACCATTTGTGTGATTAAAAATTCGATAATATGCGTAAACGCTTACTTTCTTAAGTGGTTTTATGCTTTAGACCAGGACTGTATATATATATATATATATATATATATATATATATATATATATATATATATATATATATATATATATATATATATATATATAGCATATCGATATTTTAAGGTTCGTTTGAATAAATTATTTCAAATGAGCCTGATTAACAAAATATTGGTTAAAAACAGTTAAAACAATATAAATTCATTATATTGACATACTTTGTCGATAGAAATTAAAGTAGGGAACTAAAACGTCTACATTTTAAAAGCATTTACATTAAAAATGTTCATAGATATTTTTAAAACATTTGTTCGAAGAGATTTACTAGACAAGATTTCAAGCACATTTAGCGTTTTCGTATTTTGGGTGCTGGGGTTGAACGGATTTCAAAACATTCTACGTAGTTCCCCTATCTTTGGCCCCGCTACTTGTTGCCTTTGTACAATTTTCTGTGAGGGTGAGCAGCAGTAGGAGCAGAGTTTTATTTTTCCTCTGTAGACTCACAAAATTAAGTGTCAGACTCCTACATGTAACATAATCCACCATTGAGGAGCGTTAGAAATACTCTGAGGTAGCTTATCATTTCCGGGTGACGCCAGATAACCCGAGAATTTAAGATAGAGAAGATAAATATAGATATATTTTAATTCACTGTCAAAATGGATATATTTGTTTTGTTTTTTTTTTGGTTGAAGACCTGAGATATTTTGTTGTTTGGGAAAACTCAACAACAGGAAATGCGAGGATGTTAGACGAACATATCATACTGGCTGAATGATAGCTGATGACCTCGAGGTTATGGGATTTTTAGTCTTGAATGGGGTCTCAGATCGTTGGGGCTTAGCGTGATTTGATTGGCTGGGGAGACTTCCACCCCACCCACATCGCGTCGATACGCTCTAAAATTAAGTAGATTGCTTGTTGAATTCGGGAAGAACAGATCGTAGAGAACCGCCGTTCCCTGAAGAGGGGACCCCTCCACCTTCCTCATCCAACCGTCTGTCGCTGTGTGTGAAGAGATTTGAGACTTTGGAAAAACTTATAAAAAACTGAATGAGATTTGTAAAAACATTTGTACATAATTTTGCGAAATTACACTGTAGATTAGTCTACATGAGTTGTCTTTCGTCCTGCCTGCTGCTTCGATATTCGCTTTCAGCATACCAGATTTCATGTAACAACTTCAGAGAAGACTAGGCTACACGAGCCGAGATTTCTAGATAAAAGGGGTCCTTAACCACCTTCTCACGTGAGGGGTTACAGTTTGGTTGCCATAGACCAGGACGACCTTGTGTTACCACGGAAGAAGAAAAAAAAACGGTGCTGGGATTGCGTTACAATCTTACAGTTGGTGATATCGACCCGAAAAAAAAGGTTGAGCCATAATATTTCTCATTTTTTTGTTACCACGGAAAAAAAAGAACGGAGTTGGGATTGCGTTATAATCTTACAGTATTAGTGGCAGAAGAAAAGAAGTACCAAGTAAGAGACAGACAGACGGGGACATTTAAAAAATTAACGGTTGGTCGTGCATACTTCCACTCCGATAGCAGTAAGAACAGTAAATTAATGAAAGGAAGGGGTGATTTTTTTCAGGTACAAGCGAAAGTTGTTTTAAAAACGAACCAATCGCTGTTGCGTAGACTTTTCCTTTCTGGGATTGAGTTATATAAAAATGTTTTTGCTGAATTAAAGAGACCGAGATAGAGAGAAAGAGAGAAAGAGAGAGAGAGAGAGAGAGCGAGAGAGAGAGAGGGAGGAGAAAGTGGAAAAAGTTTTTATTGCTTTTGCTTGAGGGTGTTTTTTGTGATTGTCTAATTGTTTTTTTTATTGTTATTCTTTTGTTGTTGATATTGAGTTAAAGTCTGAAGAGGAAGTTCTTATTTGTTGTTGTTGTTTTTCAAACAATCATTTGGGCGTAGAGAAGTAATCAATATTGAGGGGATAGCTGGATGAATTGTGAGAATGTCGACTGAAGCCGTCAAGAGCGAATCGCTCCTGCGGAAGGGTGAGGTTGACACGGATCAGAATATACGGGAGGCGGAAGCCCTGGTTGAGTTGGGAGATTGGAATTTAGAGGAGATCCGGGTGAATTGGATAATTGGATACATTCTATTTTGAAGAAAAAAACAGTTTATGATCTTACGGACAGGGAGGTAATTTCGCTGGCATGTGAACACACGTCGGGATCAGCCTCGAGGTTTATTTGCCAACAGATAATTGATAATCCTCAGTTGAAATGGGAGCAATTACGAGCAGCTTTAGAAGGGGAGTATTCCGGAGAACGGATTCCCCTTGACGCAATGAGAAAAATGATTCAGATCCGACAATCCGGAGAAAGCATAGCTGACCTCGGCGACCAGATATCTGGTTTGGCTGGAAGGGCGTTTTCGGATGAGAAGCTGAAAGAAACCGAAACAGTGCAGGTGTTATTGGCTGCTATATTGGAAGAGGCTTTAAGGGATAGAGATGTCCGAGCCGATGTCATGAAGCATGGTCCGGCCGGACTGCAGATAGCAGTTGAATTGGCCCGGAGTAGGGAGCAGGTATGGGCACGAATTCGTTGCCCTCGGTTACAGGAAAATGATGCGAGGAGATGTAGTCCTAATCGAGAGTATCGACCGAGGCGGGTCAAGATAGCTCCCCTTCGGGGAGGAGGGGGCCCAACGGGTATCAGAGAAGGAGGGAATGCCAGGGAGCCTCTATGCCCCCTCAGAGAAGGAGAGGAATGGCCCGTTTTACCTATAGATGAGAAGGAAAGAGGGTAGAGAATGACCCGATGCGTGAGAGATGGGGTTGTTATAGCCATGTGGCTGGTCGGTGTGCGGATGTTGGAAAGAAGAAAAGCTAAAGGTAGACCACCCCCTGTCCGATCAGATAAAAGAATAGCAGGTCAGGTGGTCAAAGTGGAGATCGCCTCCCGCCTTCCAGGAGCGGCTCGGGAAAGAGACCAACAGCGTTGCGATCTGATGACCCTTACAGACCAGGAAGCCAGGAATGCTGGACCTGTGGTCAGTTCGGTCATATGACGCGAGGCTGCTCGAAGAGGAAATGTTGGCATTGTCGGGTGCCAAACCATACGCGGAGAGAGTGCTCCCGAAAAAGGGGAGACTCCTTGATGCAGAAGCGGAGCGAAAAGCCGCTGCATAAGGATAACTCAAGAGAAGGAAAAAAGTTAAAGCGGGTGGAAGTCCGCTGTATATTGAAGGAGTGTCGAGAGCTTAGATGCCAGATGGTGGTGAGGGGCGTGAGGGTGACAGCTCTGATTGATACGGGCGCCTCGGTGACACTGATTAGGTCCAGTACTTATCGGAAGATGGCCGGCAAAGGACGTTTATGTACGGTTGACCTGTAATTGACACAAGCTGACCAGGGCCAACTACGCCTGGAAGGACTGACCAGGCTCCCCTATGAGGTAGAGAGGATAAGGGGGCAATTACAGGCTTACGTGGTGCCCGATTTATGTGAAGAATTAATATTGGGATATGATTGGTTAGAAAAAATGGGAACAGTTGTCACCTTTGATCCACCGACCCTGTGGTTAGGCGGGAAAGGTATTCCCCTGAGCGGCCGAAGGCAGCTAAAGGAACTTCCGGTGGTGACCTCAGAGGATACGGAAATTCCTCCCTGAACAATAGTGTCCACAACATGAGAAATCCAGGGACGAAGAGGGGTAGTCCTGATGGATACCAGGTGATCTCCCTAGAAGAAGAGGGAGACGGGAATGTTGAAGTGGCGATTAGTGATGCTATAGTGAGTGGACCTGGGAGCTTCCCGGTGCTGTTAATAAATAATTCCTGTAAGATGGTATGGGTTAAATGCGGAACCCAGGTGGAGACAGCCTGTCCTGTTAAGAGAATTCAAAGGATAGGGACCTGTGATAGAGAGGATACAAGGAATTGGCGTGAATCACCCAGAATAAAGACAGAGGAAGTGATAGCCCCGCCTGAGTACCAAAGGGGGGTAATAAAACTGCTAGAGCGCAATCGAGATATTATCGCTTCCAGCGATCAGGAATTGGGATGCACAGACACAGTGATGATGAATATTGATACGGGAGATCACCCACCTGTGAGGCTGAAACCCTACCGAACCCCGATTCATAAAAGAAAAATTGTAGAGGAAGCGGTGTCTGAGATGTTGGAGGCGGGAATAATTGAACACTCCGCCTCGCCGTGGAGTTTCCCCGTGGTGATCGTGGAGAAGAAAGCCGGGGGACATAGATTTTGTGTGGATTTCCGGAAGCTGAATGCCATTACCAAACCCTTAGCGGTGCCTTTGCCCCTAATAGATGACATACTGGCTTTGTTGGGTAAAGCGAGATGCTTTACCACCCTGAACTTGAGATCAGGTTACTGGCAAGTAGCCTTCGATGGGGAGGATCAAGAGAAAGCGGCGTTTGCATGTCATGCAGGACTGTTTAATTTTAGAGTTATGCCTTTTGGCCTCTGTAATGCACCAGGAGTCTTCTCACAATTGATGTCGATAGTTTTACGGGAGTTGGGGGGTTGCGGTGGCATACTTGGACGATATTTTAATCTTCTCGCGAACGCCTGAGGATCACTTTGCAGATTTGACGGAGGTATTTGAGAGGTTGCGCCAACATCAACTGAAAACAAAGTTACCCAAGTGTCAGTTTCTTAAGAAGGAAACCAAGTATTTGGGATTTGTGATTGATGAGGCTAGAATAAGACAGGACATAGATAAGGTGGAGATTATCAAGTCTCTACCTGAGCCGAAAACCGTGCGACAAGTGCGAGGGTTCATTGGAATGATCGGCTATTATCGCCGATTTATACCTCGATTTAGTTAATTGGCTGCTCCCATAATAGCGTTAACAAAAAAAAGCACGCCCGTTATAAGTGGACCCCAGAATGACAGAGGGCTTTTGACTCCCTGAAGGAGCAGTTGGCTGCTATACCGTTGTTGGCGTATCCGGACCTAAGTAAGCCTATGGTTCTGTATACAGACGCGAGTGATACGTGTATAGGGGCGGTGCTGGCCCAACCATGCCCTGAGAAGGAAGGCCCCGTGTCTGGCATACCAGAGGAAATTCCGATATATCTCCTGTCACATAAGTTATCCGAAACCCAACAGAGGTGGTCAGTGATTGAGAAAGAAACTTTTGCGATTGTATATGCGGTACAAAAGCTAAATTATTATTTGAGTGGGGCTGAATTTGTGGTAAAAACTGACCACAAACCGTTGAAATATTTATTTGAGGCAGATTGGACGAACAAGAAGATCCAACAGTGGACATTCAAGCTGTCCGGCTATCAGTGGCGAATTGAATACTTGCAAGGTAAAGAGAATACCTGTGCGGACCTCCTGTCCCGGATTCCAGAGCAGCTGGAATCCGACGCCATCTGATTAGAACCGGAAGTGGATGATAGGGCTTTTCAAGTGGGAGTGATTAATTCCCACACCATAAAGGAAAGACCGGACTGGAGTGAGAAAGATGTAGCTGAAGCTGAGCCTGAAGTCGACCCACATTGGGTTGAAATAATCGAGGCAGGTCAAGAAGATAAGGAATTAGCAGGATTGAGAGCTCGAGTGAAGGAGGGTCGAACCCAAAAATACACCCTCCACCACGATAGGCTGTATTATATTGCCGGTCGAGACGGAGAAATGGGATTAAAGATGGTGGTACCAGCCCGCCTTCGGAGAGATGTCCTAGATCAAGTCCATGAGAAGGCGAGGCATTTAGGAACCGAGAAGACGTATCAGTTGATATTTAGAAATTATTATTGGCCGGGACTGGTCAAGGATGTTGTAGAATGGGTAAATAGATGCGTAACATGTCAGACTCACAGTAGATACCATCTGCTTGCTCCATTGGCGGAGACATATGTTCCGCAGTATCCTTTCCAGAAAGTGAGTTTGGACATTTCCGGACCCTACTCCTTGACAGAGCGTGGTAATCAATATATCGTGAGCATAGTGGACTGGCTTACTAACTGACCAGAGGCTTATGCCGTGCCAGACAAGACAGCCCATTCGGTGGCCGGTGTAATCCTAGGTGAGATTTATCCGAGGTATGGTCCCCAGAACAATTAGTTACCGACAATGGCACAGAGAATGTGAATAGAATTATGAAGGAGGTGCTCGATGAGCTTGGTATCCAGCATGTGTTGACCGCCCCTTATCACCCCTAGAGTAACTCCAAGGTCGAGCGCTTCCACAAGACGCTGGTAGATATCCTGGGTAAGCTTGTGACTGATAATCCGGCGGAATGGGATCGGTTCCTCACACAAGCCTTAGCAACAGTGAGGTTCACGATGAATGAAACATAGGAATTCTCACCGTTTGAATTAGTGTTTGGAAGGGATGTCGTGCTCCCGATTGATAATCTTTTAAGGCCGCATAGGAAGTATTTGGGGGAGGAGCATCACCAAATATTGTTGGAACAGCAACATTAGAATTTTTTCCAGGCAAGGAACCGTATTAAGCGAGCACAGAAGAAGCGGAACGCTCGAGTGAACAAGGATCGAAGGGAAGTGGAATATATTATAAGGTACAAACTCGAGAAGAAGCTGGATAAGCGTTGGACTCCTTATTATCAAATAGATGAGCAGACTGGCCCTCTTTCAGTTATAATCTGGAACCAGGGTACACGCCAATGATCTGAAGTTGGCGGAATTGGAATATGATGTCAAACTCGTTCAGTGGAGATCAGGGAGATGCCCACGTACCGCCACCTTGGTTGCACCCCAGGAAATGGGCACCTCCAATGAGGAGGGAGAGCCCGTTCAACTCGACGTAGATGTCATGAGAACACTGAGAAATCGGATGTATAAAACGGCGATTGCAAGAGGCCGGAAATCGGCGCCAATCTGGACGGATTTCCAAACTGAGGACTACGGAGGGCGTTGGCGTTGGAGACGACCCTGGAGAGGGGTCGAATGCGGGCAGTGAAATTCTGTCTGAGGGTTCGAGTGGAACCTGGGAGGAAGAAGACTAAATCCCTCTATCTGTATTGAAGGAACGGTTGACCTGAGATCGAGAAGGACACAGGAAACACCTCTGAAAGACAGATTAAGGGGAGCGACAGCCAGAAGGGGAGAGAACTGTTGACATCCTATTTTGAAATTGAGTCAGATCAACTTCGTTTTTATTTTGGAATGGGGAGCAGTCCTCCTAGTGGGAAATTACCATATCAAGTTTATATGAGTTGATCTAGAAAAAAAGGGGGGTTTAATAATTGTACCTAGATTTGGGAAATTGAAAGTAATTCCTTGACAGAGGTTGTGGAGATATTAATTTAAGAATTGAATTGGGTTTTCTTTAAAATTTAACTAATTGTTCTTTTTCTTCTCTCTTTCTTTTTCTCTTCTCTTTCTCCTCAATCGGAAAGATATGTTTTTTCTCATATGAAATGGATGGTCCAGAATTAGACTTTTGGAAATTTTGAGAGTTAAAATGATTTTTTTTTTTGAAAAAATTTTTTTTTTGTTACCTCAGTTTGGAAGGATTTCATATTAAACTGTACAAATTTTAGTTGAGTCCAGTTGGGAATAATTAGAAACATTCATTCCGGCGATAAATTGACTTTTGGAAGAATTAAGATTTTGCCTCAGTCAGGCAGGATTTCTATTTACGAAATAAGGGCTAGGAGGCCGCGTGCTGAATGAAGAATAATTGAAAATAATTATTGGCATTACTGAGTAAAGGGTGGTACATTCAACTTAACACAAAAAGCGACTTGATTATTATTATCTTTTTTCTCGGCCTTGCGAGGGCCGCTAAAAAAATATTCCGCATTTAAAAAAAATAAGAGAATAGTAAATAGAGGTTGATGGCGGGGAGGAGGGCATGTGCCTTTGTAATGATCGCCGGGTGGCCCTCTGTTTTGGATCCGATGGCAGTGCCTCCTCCCTGCATAGGCCCTGTAGTCATTTGTGAACGGGAATGGGACGAGTTAGATGAATAGATTTGAGTGAATTACAGCCCCGACTAAACATTCTGGATAATACAGAAGCTAGGGATGGGCTTCATAAGGTAGTGGTTACCGGAACAGGAATGAGTACTCTAGTAACGATAATTGTGCTGTTGTTGGTGGTTGCATGGTGCGTGAAGAGAGCGAATATGGGAACAAAGCAAGGTGATGAGCATCTCGAGGCTAATTGCACGGATGGCGGAAGAGACCCTGGTTCGAGACCGCCTGCGGTTCTGGAAAATGCGGCTGTTAGTGCTGACGAAAACAAAGTGCAACCCAAGAACCTCCCTGATGCTGAAATCCAAGGGAACTGAAGACGACTTGAATTCGGAAAGAAAAGATCGTAGAGAACCGCCGTTCCCTGGGGAGGAGACCCCTCCATCTTCCCCATCCAACCGTCTGTCGCTGTCTTTGAAGAGATTTGAGACTTTGGAAAAACTTATAAAAAACTGAATGAGATTTGTAAAAACATTTGTACATAATTTTGCGAAATTACACTGTAGATTAGTCTACATGAGTTGTCTTTCTTCCTGCCTGCTGCTTCGATATTCGCTTTCAGCATACCAGATTTCATGTAACAACCTCGGAGAAGACTAGACTACTCGAGACGAGATTTCTAGATAAAAAGGGGTCCTTAACCACCTTCTCACGTGAGGGGTTACAACATGTCCAACAAGCAAAACAGCCCACTTCCTGTGATTATAACCGAGAGTTCTTTGCTCCTGCCTTCAGTGTAACCAAACGAGTTTTTTTTAGGATGAAAAAAAAGAAAGAAAAAATTATATATACATATATACAAGCGCCATGGTATCTATGTAGTAAAATTGGCGTTATACAAGTACAAGCGTTAGAGCGGCATACAGTCAGAAACTAAGAGCACTGACGTTGTCCGCCATCCTTAGGAAACCTAAATGGCAATATATTCTTATCGTGAAAAAAACAAAAAAAACTTCAAATAGAGTACTACATGCATGATAACAATTATATTTGATAATGTGATGGTTATTTCCACAGTAATTTTCAGTCAACGGACTTGTTCCGTAATCGTTCTAAGTTTGTTTCAACCTCAGAAATCAGTAACAGGACATTTAGCAATTTCTTTAAAGTACAACAGATCCATCAATATTACTTCTCTATAACAAATGAAGAACATGGTTCCTTTTTAATGCAGATGTAGCAGAAACAAATGGAACTTTTTTCTTCCTCGAATCAATGCCTCTCCCCTGTGTTATTTGGCCACATATTGACCAATCAGGGGAACGGCGCATTGGTCCTTCATATCCCCCTAAGGAATTCGGCCAGCATCCGGTTTGAGGAAGAAGAACTCGTCCTCACTGAGAGAGACACCAAACAGAACGGACCTCCCTTTTCTTCTCTTTCTCCACCTCGGTTATTTCTAACAGTATCGACGATTCCACGGGGAATAACTACCGCGATAGCACCAGGTAGCCGGAGTTCAGCTTTTGACAAGGAACATATCACATTCTCCTTAATAAACCTTTTCTGTGTTACATTTTATGAAGTTGTTGCGTTCGTCATTTCAGAAGATTGTATGGAATTATGTATTTTCTTAGGGTGTGCCCTAAAAGCATTCTAAAACCCTAAACATACTTTACGTTTATTTTTATCGGAGAAAGCTTGCTTTAGCCACTTATGGTTTTCTGTAGTGGGAAGAGAGCTAGTCTCAACAGACCTCTTTCCTTGTTGTATTGGAACTTCCAGATGCGCACAGCAAACCATAGTTGGTAAGAAAGGAAAAAATAGTCAACTAAAAACACGTCCTTAAAAAGTAAAAACAATAGAAATTACAATAATGTAACAATAACGTGTAACAATACCATGTAACAATAACATGTAACAATAACGTGTAACAATACCATGTAACGTACAAGTCAAGAATAAAACAGCCGAAGCGAGAGTTCATTTCATACTGTCAAACAACGAATTGAAAAAGACAGGTGCCTCTTATAGAATGGACGATGCCATACTGGCATGAATAGTAGTGAAAAATAATTTATTTGCTTCCCCACTGCACAAATTAGGCACAAGGCCGTTTTTTAATGTGGAGAGTGAAGGGGAGGAGGACCAGCTCCCCCAAGGGGAACTGGATAATGACAATTAGTATGGAAGGTTTTCTCCAGATTGACCAAAACTGATTGCTCAAGGGCAATGATCTGATATGTGGGGTTGCCGCTCATATGGTCTTTGATTGCAGTATCTGCCGGAACAGATACTACTCTTTGATCCCAGGCCCAAAAGACCAAGGCTTTTCCTATGCTAGGTAAGTATAGGCTTTAAATAGAGCTATGACAACAGCATATTCTTTTCATTGATTTGACTCTCGAGTATATTCCCGACACAGTTAGACACAGTTAATAACCCGAGAACCACATCACTCTATATGAAAACATCTAAGATATCAATGGATACACACGCCAGAGTCAAAACAATGGAAACAATGTGCTGTTGTCCTCGCCCTGATGATCACTTAAGGAGTTAATTACAAATTATGCCTTATTTGAACAATTGAAATGTAATTTTTGCTAACATAACATCATCCAAGAAGTAAAACAATTTTATCATTCATTTTTGTTAGACAAAAATCCAAGGAAGCTCTAATAAATTCATCTTTAATATGCGAGGTTAGTAAGTATCCCTATCACACATACACACATACATCTCTCTCTCTTTCTCTCTCTCTCCCTCTCTTTTTCTATATATATATATATATATATATATATATA